>NC_058189.1:925000-1232500 GCF_907165205.1 Coccinella septempunctata
GTGATTCGATGAAGGCTAGATTTGTTCAGCAATTTGACCCACGAATTATTCATCACTATACCTACCCCCAGATATTACAAGTTTTGATCTGGAAGCGACATAATATATACATTTTTCTTTATTTCTTCTGCAAAATTGACGATAGAAAGATGTCCAAGAATATCCTATTTTCACATGATTTTTTAGTGTCATTTTAAATGTATATGTTTTCAGTTTCTTCCAGAAATTTTTCAAATATAACCCCAGTACCAAGAGCTTGAAAGGATAATCTTCTTATGTGAGTTTTTCTGTTGAAACTGTTCATTTTGATTTTTGATTTTTGTACCATTGAAATGAAGGGACATCTCGGATCAACGCACTTGTTCGTCTATGAATACATTTTCGGGAAACACCGAGGTGTAATGGTCGCTTATCCTCTATCCGTCGTTTCTATTTTTACTATTTCGACACTTAATACCAGACACAGACCCCACGAAATATTGTGTTCGTTTCGAAACCAAAACCCACTGAGTATTTTTGGATAGACTAAGTGCGATTACATGCGTCGTTCCAAGTTGGAGACATTTTTTTTTCTCTCCCTTCGTTAGATCTCCAGATGTAAGATGCGTGTAACGTTAATTAATCGAAGACGGGATTTAGGACAGGACGTTGGTGAAAGGCTTCGCGTGTGGCGAAGTCCGACGACTTGAGAAAAAAGTTTTCCTGGGTAGGGGGTATTTTCACCGACAATAGACATGTGGAAAATTACCATGATGGGAAATCGGAATATTCCATCCACTGATTGATGAATATAGTCAACAAGTGATAAAAAAATTGAAACTATTTCGAATGCTAAACGTTTTTGTGTGGCCAACCTTCGCCTACAAAGTACAGCGCCTTTATAAATGATTTAAACAAAGAATTTGGCTTCGAATTATTCTGTGCTGAAACTGTGAGTAATGTCACAGAATCGACGAGTTAAGAAACCCTTGCCAACCTTGTAAATATCCGTCAAAACACTTATATGCAATGTAAACTTTATTTTTTCAATTATATTTGAGCCTTTAGGTTGCCTTGATCAGGTAACCATCCTTGCTAAACCTACAGCTATCAAATTGAAGTGATGATATGAAATTTATAACTTATTTTATTTTCAAGGAAAATTTCGACAGTGTTTTGTGGCAGTACCAAAGCTTTATATGTGAAGTTGCAACATTTTTAATAACTAATTTGGATACTTGTAGTAGTTGTTTTATGGCGAAACCAGGAATGTTATTCCCAAAAGACAGAAAAAATCAGAAATTTTATCAAAACACCCACTTGCTGTCAATTATTAAGACAGCCAAAAGGCACAAATACAGAATGTTAAAAAAATACTTTTTCATGTAAATGTTTTATCGAATATTTGCAAGGTAGGGAAGCGTTTCTGAATTTGTCCATTTCACAATGGATGCAATGTAACAAGTTTATATTAAACCCCTTTATTTTATTGGTCACATATACAGGCTGTTACATATATTTTAACAATAGATTCTTGAAGTCAAAAGAAACACTTTCTCATTGAGTGTCACCCCTGAATAAAACAAAATTCCCCCTCAGAATAACAAGCTGAATCATAATGATCTTTTAAGCAGAGTGCATTTAAACAAGGTATCCAATTTTCCGAATCAAATTACTCGAAAACGGCGCATTATACGAGAAATATGAACTTTTATTTTACAAAACTTCCAAATATTCATTAGATAGCGTCCAACTTAATATCAAGAGTTGGTTTCTTTGAATTTCTGGTATTTTCATGATACACAATGGTCTTTATGAGAAAACTGAAAGACGTGAGTGATATCTTGTGTTCGAAAAAGATTAATCAAATAAACGAAAAACTGTTTCCCGAATTTAATTTTATTCGATAAAACAGTTTGTGAGTTATAACTAAAAATAATATTTTTTATGGTTTTTCAACAGCCTGTATGTTTTAAACCGAGCTGATTGGGTGAAAATGGTAAAGGAAAAAAGTGTTTCTTCTGATCTCAAGAATCTACCGTTGAAGACTCACCCTGTATATTAATACTTCCTTTTCCGACGATAAATTTGGTTGAAGCGATGTAGTTAGCAGGATCAGGAAGGATAGTTATCTGAATTCTCGATATTTATACCGTGACTCATCGATTCACAATAAAAGTTTCTCAGAAAAATCTCGCATGACGGATGTAGGGATTTTTTTGATTAACGATTTCTGCTTATGCGATTCCAAAGCTTGTTATTGGGATTGGGTTGAACAAACAAATCATAGTCTATAGCTGGCTCAGTTCACGATGAATTTTTAATTTGTAATGAGTAATTGAAGTTAGATTTCGAAGAATTTGCAAATACTGAACCTTTTTGTATCTCGTCAGTGATGTATATCAGATTTTACCGTATTTATGATGCGAAATGTGTTGAAAATTGGTCTGAACAACTTTTAATATATATACTTAATAGTTTTCAAATGTTCCTTTATGTCAATTTATACACTGTAAAAATAGTTTTTCTGGTGAAAATATAGGTCGTGAATAAAATGAGGAATAATTAGTCCAATGGATGATTCATATTATGCAGATAACCAAAATAAAAATGAGAACAAAGAGAGGGCCAAATGAAAAAAGATTCCTCCGACAAGCCATTTAGAAGGGGAAATCAAATCTTTGTATAAATAGCTTTTTGAAACTGGTTAACGTTTTCGACAAGGATAAAAGCAGATGACCTACAAATCAATATTTTCATCCATCGCCTTTAATGAACTGGAAAAAATAAACTTTTCGAAAAGAAAAGATGATAATGAAAAGATACGTCCAAAATAAAATTTAATCTAAAGAGTGAAGACTGAAAAAGCAATTTCCACAAAAATTCCTTCTGGAACTGAGCTGAGGTTCCCAATCCATGGGGGTTTATATGGGAATCAAGGACCTTATGGATATGCGGAAACGATAAAAAATTCACAAACGTCTTCACGATCGAGAACCATCCTGTATAAAATAATGCGGACGGCCGTGCCCATTACAGAGACATAAAATACGTTTTTCGTTATGTAACAGTTTGGCAACGGTGCCAACGGAGTTTCAATCGCCGCCGCCCGGGCTGGGGGCGGCAAACGACCTCAGCTCTGCGGATCGCTCAACCATCCCCTGACGGCTAGACGTCGCGGCCCCTATTCGCATACTCCACGATGCCGCCGCATCGAAATGAGACGGAAAGAAAAATCGACCGATAGAAAAAACGACGTTCTTTATTATTGCATATTTCGCTGTGCGTCCGACCATGGGTGGGCGATATCTATTATTATTTTTGTCGTTTGACAAGTTGGGGATGAAATAGGTCATTATAGAATATTATTATTTATTTCTCAATGCGACAATTCATAATGACTGCCATAAAAAAAAGTTGACAGTGGTATCTCGAAATCTAGAAGGCCGATTTCAATAAAACTGGTATAATTTCATTAAATGGGGAGAGCTGAACCCCTCTTTACTCTGAAGCCACTTAAGTTGTATGTGTAAATGGTAGCAACTCATTTTTTTGCGTGAAGATATCATGCCCAAATAGGTAACGATAGCTAATAGTAGAGTGATGGTGAGATGAACATTTTTAGTACAGCAATTCTTTTTTTAGGAACCGAAAATTGGCTCATGTCTCCCTAACCCATGGGAGAATTGAACAGGGGCGAGAGAGACTTGACCATAAGTTTGTTTATGGGGAAAAACATTGAATTGAAAACAATTTACAATGATCTACGACTGTCTACGTCAAGGTTTTCATCGTCAGATGTATCAGCGTATGAAATACAAATTTTCTAATTCAGAGTTTACAAGACTCTCCCGCTAACGATAACATTGAAGGATTAATGGGAATCGATGATGAAATAAAGAATATATAAAGATTTTAGTTGGAGCACCCACAAAGGCAGAACTACCGGTAGATTCGGGAGACTTGGGACAGTCCTGTAACTTGGGACAATTACCTCCCTTGCAGATTTCTTTGTTTCTTACCATTTATGAGTGAGGGGACAAACTTATAAGATTGTGTAGAGTCTTTTCGGTTAGTTTAACAATTGGTTCCTGTTGAGTTTGCCGTGACCAGAGCGTTTGAATTGACAGGAAAAATTAACGAATTCAGGAGAGTAAAAGCGTTTTTTATGGCCCTCATACTTTCTAGTGTCCTGTACATGTGTTTCACTTTAGGCATGTGTAATTTCTTTTCTGGATACGTGGGCATTTGGGATATTAGATATGCCATGCAACAAGGTTGTTTACAAATCAAACGGCAACACGGATCTCATTCATTTATTTTGTTGTATCATAGGGTGACTTAAGACAATGCCGAATAGATACAAGCGGCGCATTGGCAGCAGGAAATATGCCGATTTTTCGCAGGATATTATTATTTACGTTATTTCCACAAAGAAATCACCAAAGAATGAAAGAAATCAAAGTTCCTTGGTTTTGTTCAGTTTTTTTTACATTTGAGTTGCAATATACGTAAAATCCTGTTATAACGACATTGGGGGGACCGTGAATATTAAGTCGTTATATCCGATGGTCGTTATATCCAAAAATGTGTATAAAGAACTCAGAAATAGGAACCATCTATGTATTTTACTTTGAGATTGTTATAACTGCATACATAACGAATACAAAATACAAATAGGTATATACATATGCGAATACATGGATAAGATCATCAAATTCATACTGTAAATAAGTATATGTTACAACATCGAACTTATTTATATATACAATTAAACAGTAGTGAGTAGTAGGCTTAAAAAAATGAGTATCGCTCCGGTATTTCCCCGATGATAGAGTCGACAGCGCTTGCAACGGCGAATTGTTTCTGGTACGTCGTTATAAACGGAAGAAATAGAACAAGCTTAGAAAATTTTTGTCGCAATAACCGACTTCGTCGTTATAGTCGAAGTCGTTACGTCCGAATGGTTTTATGTTGAATTACTTAGAATTTCAAACAATTGTCGATAATTTCTTCGTTATATACGGATTTTCGTTATAACCGGTGTCGCAATAAACAGCTTTCACTGTATTTACTTTCACTGTAATAGGCGTTTATCATTTAATTTCCTTACCGAATTTCAACTATATAATCACAAATTCTAATTTTTCAAAACTATAAACCGTCCCAAGTCACCTATTTCATTTGACAGTTGAGGAATCAATAGATTCTAACTTGTGTCCCAAGCCTCCCAAATCGGTGGGTGACTTGGGACAAGTATATTTTATTTTTTCAAAATTTATATCCGAACTCTGAAGCATGGTATATGTATATCCTAATCATTAGTCTGAATCATTAAGCATATTTGAACCTCTTTCTCGCATGAAAATAGGTCACCGTTTTTGAAATATGACAAGTTGAATTTCAAAATCGTCCCAAGTCACCCGAATACACAGTAGTTTGTAAAATAGTAATAGTGATAAACATTGAATTTGTCACCACCCTGTATCGTATCAGTACCACCTTCGAACGATTTTTTTTTGAATATCCTCGATAAGATTTTTTCGGCTGCTCAATTGATCATCTTTCTGTCACTGATTGCGTGCAACGCTATCAAGTTACAAATAAAGAGGGTGCTTCCTTATCAACGACACAGGTCCCTTCATAGATTTACGACCGTTCGTAGCTATCGACATATTTCTACGCCGTTTTCCGTTTCCCAAATTTTCTACCAACTTAAAAGTGTCAACCGGAGACCCTCCACATTGACACATGTTAATAACGCGGGAACATTTCGGGGACCTGTCACACGGTCTTCCCGATCATTTCCGAGAATCAGAGGGTTCCTCCATTCATATTTCATCCCCGATGTAATTTTTTGAGCGAGAGAGTGGCATTGGGTTTTTTCCACCGCTGAAAAAAGTTGGGTTTCGTGATATCTGGGTTGAGGGTTCACGGTCTGGCATCGTTAAGAGCTAATTAACGCGGCTGACAATTTGTCGGAAAGAGGGAAATTCTGAATGTCAGAATGACAGGTGCATTTCACCGGCGTAAACACAAAACAAACAAATAGGGAGTCTGTCAAATGAATGAAATATTCATTGTGACCCACTGAATTTGCGTGGGTTCTCTAGATTTTGTGAAAACGAGAGAGATATTCATTCACTGCAATCAAGAAAAAAAAGCATATTATACAAGGTGAGTAATATAAATATTGTAATAGTAGATTCTTCGGTTCAAAAGAAACACTTTTTTCCTTTACCATTTTTCCGAATCGACTCGGTTTAAAAGATACAGGCTGTTGGAAAACCATAAAAAATGTTATTTTTAGTTCTATCTCACAAACGGTTTTATCGAATAAAATGAATTTCCAAATATATAGTCCATTCAAATTTATTTTAGCAGTCGGTTGGCCATGAAATAATCTTCTCAAGTTTTTGTAACCAGAACGGAGTAAGGTTGGCACTCATGAAATGTCGTTAATGTCATAACGGCGTTGCCACAACTAATATCAATCTTTGTAACGAAAATGCCGAAAGTGATTGAAAAAAGAGACAGGGTTTCAGGAAGTGCCATTTAGACTTCAGGTCCACTCATTCAAATATTTATACACTGATATTCTAAAATCCACAATACGTCAGACGGTAGCGAAAATATTCAATGTAAGAGAATTTATTTAATGTTTCATCTGAATTTAAACGACTTATATTTCAGCTCAATATTTCCACAATCAGAAAGATTGTGACTGAAGAGGATGACAAAGAATTTCCTTCTATTGGGGGATCCAAAAAAGTGGTGGCATTTGAGAATTTTATGTTTGACTGAATTAATGCGAAAAGTTTACTTACTACAAGATTTTCGATGAATGCCATCGTAGAATAAGTTTTCGAAAATTTATTTTTCTATTTTTCATTTGACTTGTCCTATAAATTGTGAATGTCTTAAGGTACCAATAAATTCCTTATTATTATTATTATATCAATGTATTGAGATGAACAGCCACAAATAAGCGCCAGTTGTCCTGCTAATTGTTTATTCATGTGAAATTTTCATTCAAAGGTAAAGTTCATCTTGATTGAAATTTCCTTCAATTCCTTTTACTTATATTGATGCAAGATGATTTTTGTTGAAGAATCTAACATTCTTGTAATTATCTGTTAATTCCTTCGGGAGATACACATTCCTAACCACTGCAAAGTATGCATTTCATCTTCGGATTAATATTTTTGAAATCTACAGCTGATGTAACGTATTCAAACTTTAGCCACAGAAGATAACGAACATTTACTCTCCTCAAGTTAGTGCATATTATGATATTATACAGATCTCTTGTATTCTCCATGCAAATAACTGGATTTGGTATGCCTTCAATCAGTTTGTATAAACTTCAATTATGTTCGTCACATATTTTCCGAAGAGATTCGACATTGCGATAAAATACGTAATAACAGAAACTTTTACGCAGAACGGGCAACATAGCGTTGATTTAAAACCCAAAAATGTTTTGACAAGCGTCATAACCTCACATTTTCGAACTATACAGAGTGAAATGTGTCAAATTTCCATGGCCAACCGACTGCTAAAATAAAAGTGAATGGAGTCACAGATTTCACTAGTTATTTAGAAAGTTTTTTTGTTTTTCCTGGGGTGGCATAGCTCATTATGAAAACTTAAAATGGCTATATCTTTTTATCAAGGCCGAATCGTAATAAATGGTATAGGAAAAAAGTGTTTCTTTCGACCTCAAGAATCTTCTGTTAAAATATTTGTACTAGTCGAAAACCCTGTATTATCATAAAATCTATTTTGAAAGTACAAAGAGCGAGAAGAATTAAATCGAGTATCAAAATAATGTATCTAAAATTAATATTTTGGACCATAAAAACTGTGAAAATTTCGCAGAAAGGTTGATTATTCCAAAAATCATCGAAAAATCAACACACTTCATTATACCAATGCAGATCAGGTGGATTATTAGGAAGAAAGGACCAAATTTTGGTTTCTGATGAGTTGACGTCGTCATCAGTTTTCTAGATTTAGATTTCACGATCAGCTTTTGACTCTAATATCATAGAATCGAATTCTTGACGGTCCTCGAACTTGACGTTTAACGACAACACCGTTTCCATCCGGATCTGAACCGGCAAAAAAAATCTCGGCATATCTCGAAGATATCACGTGTGTGTGTGTGTGGGAGCCGTATTCGCACGGCGGAAACCGGACCGAAAGAACTAGAGACCCGGATCGGCCTTTCACAATTGAACGATTAAAAGTCGATCGGTAAACCGAACGGTAAACGTCTGAAACGGATTCCCCAAGATGGCGAAAAGGTCTTCTATCCGATAATGAGATCGTAAAGCGACGATTGAATCGCGGGTCGCGGAGAGCGATTGGAAAATTGGAGTTTGATTGACTTGTCAAAATTTCACCTCTATATTCGGACGTGTCGACAGCGAGAAACTGGCGCGCGTCGTCTCTCGAGGGCCGACACAGTTATATACCACGACGCTTTCTGCGAATTCATCGACGATCTGGCCGTATATGGGAGACGCAGACTAGAACACCTCATGGTTTAATTGAAAAAGAATGTCTCATACCATTTAGGAATTTTTTGGGACACCCTGTATATCTGACCGCCAAATAATTCCCTTCTCTTGCGCACCCCGTCTTCATGGGTATCGTTGAAAAGGTTTTCGAAAGCAGAGTTGAATTTCCATTTCACTTTCCACTTCTAGAAATGCAGGGTTATCATTATTCCCCCTTTTACTGTGCTATTACTTTAACTGGTTGATTAAACACTCTTAATTCAATTATCTCAATCAGTCTGATCATAATTGCAATTACAAAGAGCCGACTACGATGTTGGGAACATGTTATACAGAGTGTTTTCGAAGGTGAGACTTATTTTTTTGACAGAAAGTAGAACTCATAAAAATAAGTAGTTTAACTAAAACTACACTACCTCGAATACATAGGTAAAACCTCTAGGACAATGGGAAATAAATAAATGATACTTTTGAACCAAATACAGACAGGGTGTTTTCAAAAGTAAGGCTTTTATTGACAGAAGGTAGAACTCATCAAAATAAATCGTTTAACCAAAAATTGTCTATATAAAATATCCAAGATTTCTGAGATACAACCCCTAGAAGTTCCACAAAATTTCATTGAATTTCAAGTACGGGACTGTGAAAGTTGACTCTGGCATCGCAAAAACGAAACAAAACATAAACAAATGACTGGACAATGAATGGTTAAGTACCAAGTTCATCGGATTAGATGCATCAAGATACATTTGGGAGAATCATAATTTTTGTATCGTGCAATTTAGGGTGAAAAAAATGTAGAAAATCGAGGCAGTTTCTTGAAAGTGCTTATGTTAGTTATGTTGAAAAAGTGCTATGTTGATTCCCCATTTCATCCCATTTTTACGACGATTGTTGGAATGTTCGAACAAGAAGATTGTGATGCCCATTGTGAAAAAAAATTCGTGAATAATTTAGACGAATTTTATCGGTGAGATTTTGAAGTATGATTCTATTTTTTGCACTTGTGTCCTCAGTCTCTTCTGTCAGTTGGTATCGAAATGAGCCATTTCATAAAATCGTGTAAGTTACTGAAAAATAATGAGAAAAATTCGGCAATCCTAAGTTTCCATTTTCATTAACACGTAAATATCGAACTAGCCAATATCCTAAACGAAACCACATGGTCGAATCAGGAGATAAGTTTTTTCTCACTTCTTTGCAATAATTCAGCTAACAAACGTTCTACAGTCGTAATTGGATCTATTTCAGTAATCATTTTCAATTTTTTTTTCAACTTTGTCATGTTGAAAGTTTTGTACAAGTGATTTTTGGTGAAACGCTACATTTTGACCAGTTCTACCTTCTGTTGAAAAAAAAACAAAAAAACGATTGCCTGGATAACTGAAGGCAATTTTCCAAAAATAAGCGGAAAGCTCTTGGATAAAACTGTCATCTCACGAACAGCATGAAGAAATGTGACAAGAGCATCAAATGTCGGCATTTGGACAATAGCATGATCGGCATAAGTGTTGCCAACTATATAAGAGCCTTCTACCTTCTGTTGAAAAAAAAGCCTCACCTTCAGGATATGAGACGTTTCCGATATCCCCCAGTATATAACAATCGTATGTCACGCCCGATTTGTCACAGTTTGACCCGTATTTATAATTATTTTTTCGTTGCCGATACCGAAGAGTTTATAACCGCAAAATTAACCTTATCGTTACAGCGAAAACGAAGGTCGCCATCGGCGAAAATATTTAAAATTGATTTAACCTAGAAGAAATCACCTTAAAGCATGGTTGGTTTATCTACTTTACCTATCAGGAAGTATCCATCTCAAAAATTCAATAAACAAGATGGTGGATAGTTTATCGTTCTTACCTGGAAAAGAAAGAAGCAAAATTAGGAAATTACTGAAAAATATTATTGAGAAAAATTTTAAAGATGTGTGAAATAAATTAGGTAAACGAACCGATGAGAAAAATGAATGTGATTTTCATCTAATGCTAAAGAGGTAAATAATGGCGTAAAATAAAGGAAAAAATAAAAAGAAATTATTGAAAAAATATAAAATTAACAAAATTAAATTAAAAATATTTTGGTGGGATTCTATTTTCCAACAATCCCAGAAATGGTACATAAGTTGGATAGGGTTACAGCTTAAGGGTTAAAAGGAAAAAGACTAAATTTTTTGCCAGAAAATGAGAAATAAATTGCTAATGAATAATAAAAATTCTAACCCTGCATGTTCATTGATACATAAATAGAGTATAAACTTTTTAATCAGCTGCTCTATCAGAAAAATTATTAGCACATGTTTTCTCATATAAACAACTGAAGTCGTGATAAAAGATTTGAAGAAAAAAAAAGAATAATCATGTAACAATTTCATGGCGAAATCCAACCGATATCGACTTACCAACTAGACGACGAAAAACGATTCGCAGATGAAGAGGAAACGGAAGATTCGCCTCCGGTTACGATTTTTTCATCGACACCAGTTATAAACGGAAAAAAGATGAGACATCTCGCATAAAGTCGCTCCCGCGGACGCGCGCGGAGGAGGACCAAACACTGGGTAATTTACATGGCCTTGGGTCGTGAACCAAACGAATATTCTCGTCGGGTTAGCACGGTCTGTTGGTAGAAGAATGCCCCGACGTATTGGTATGCCTCCTAATTGCCCGGCTGATTTATTATTTATAGCTCTCTACGCGGAATGAAAATACGAATTTATGAATGGATCGCGACTTCCGAGTAGCCTGTACAGATGGGTATTACTGGGAACGGCGATGGAGTCATTGGTATTTCCCAAGTCCATACGATCGTGCTATGAATAGATAGATACGACCACAGAACGCCCATGGACGAGAAATTCGGTTGCAAAATGGCGAATGCGCGCAACCAAATATAAACGAAACGCCAACAAAGGGCTGAAATTTTTGGACCAAACGTGGAAGAAACGTTCGAGTACTGCAACGAAGTAATCGATTACGATTTCTTATATGTGTATCAAGTGGAAATTGCTTGTTTGTTCAGTTTATTCAATACGGTTTTGGGAGGCTTATAGTTGATAATTCTTTTATTGTTTTTGCTCATATAATAGTCTTCATTTGGACTTTTATCGTAAATAGAATATTCCACTATAGGAATTACCAAATATTGCGTCAATAGAGAGAGCTGCTTCAAAATAGTTTGAAGTAAGGCCCGTTTGCACCAATACCCCTTAAAACGAGTACTTAACTAAGTGTCGCTTTATTTTATTCCCAGTTGCACGACTGTGGCTTAACAGAATCTTAAGTAAGGGGCCCTTAAGTTTTTATATCTAGTGATATTTCTGTTTTTTAATTTGGTGCAATTTCATCCTAGTCCAATAAAGCCATTTCATTGGTTAGCCGGTTGCTGATGATCGTTGTCATTTCATTAACCTAACTTAATTGTCCTGTCAGTCAGTTTCAAGTAAATTATTATATTTGGATTTAGGTTATTTGGGTTGCAGTCAGATCAAACAGAACAGTCGACTACATACCTATGTAAATTATTATATTATTATCAAAGAGTAACAACTTTTTGATGTTGAATTAGCTATTCATAATGATAATGATTGTCAAATAAAAGGTACCTAAGTTTATATAAGTACAACATTTTCTTTGTAAGGTCTTGTGTGAATTTTTTTTACTAATGTTGAAGAGGAACGTGAAGAAAATGTCCTTATTGCCCTTGTTAGTACGAATACGATGAATGATTGCCAAGCAAGTGGTGGTAATTTACGAAGGGCACTCAACTTCTCAACAGAATTAAAGAGTTTGTTGCTAACTATAGTATGATTTGTGACACCAAATTGAAAATTAAAAAACACCGATGGCATTACAATAAAGGCAAAAGAAAAGGCTTGGAATTCAGTAATGAATTCATTCAATTTTCAAAATTCATCAAAAATGGGAAATTCTGCAGCCAGTTCAACAAATTATTTTAGGTTAAAATCCCGCCCTTAAATACCTAAGTGGTCATTACAGGAGCGCTTAAATTTCAGGCTAGCTTTAGCCAGTTAAATGTCCTTAACAGATGGTGCAACGTAATTTAAGTTAAGGGTTCATTTTAAGGGACACTTAACACTTGGTGCAAACGGGTCTAAGACACACAGTTCAGGCGACTTTAAAAAATGGTTTCGACTGTTATCAAATCTCATTGTGGCAGGTGATAAAAACAGTTCTGACTAATTTTTCTTCCAATAGGAAGAAATTATAAATCCGCTTAATATGTACCAGTTATTCTTAGGCATGCAGAAGCTGCAAGTTCCACAATGGTGGAAATGTGAGAAAAGATTGGCCCTCCATTTGAAAATCGTGTTTATATCTTCCTTCTTTAAATTTTTCACGAGATACTCCTACCAATTTTCACGCATAGAGGCATGAACATAATCGGAGACGTCTGAAAGACGCTTAACGCCCTCGGTAGATTTATATCCTGACAAAACAAAGAACGAAATCATGCAAAACATAACATACGCTAAACGGTTCCGCGTACGTATACGTTAACACGTGGACGTTTACGTTCTGGGTCCAAAAATATCGGCGAAAACGAAATTAACTATGATACGATTGCGGAGCTTGCATGTATGTAATAGTGGAATGACTATCCGAAAATAATAGGCGCCACATTTATTTGTTGGCAATGCATCGACAGACACAATTTTATCGATTTCGATTTTTCAGACTCTTTCGCGATAGTGTATCAGCTTATGCCTAAAAAAAATATTCAACTTGGGTTGAGCTGCAACTGATAATATGGGAATGTTATCAGTGACACTTCAGGGATAGGTTAGGTATGGGACTGGTGTAGGCCAAGCTTAGTGACTTAAGCCTATACCATCCAAAGCACCCTGCCTGGAAAGAATGACTGTCTACAACATAAAAAATTAAAATGAAATCGAATATCGTAACCAAAAAAATGCTATCACGTTTACTTTGAGGAAATGAGAATAGAGCCAAGGTCTAACAATGAATGAAGGTGATCACTATACGCAAATGTCGTCCAATAAATTTTTTCATTTCATCTCGAGTACCCATACACAACGTTTCGCCGGCAATGAAAAAATATCCCAAGACCGGCTTTTTAATCCACGGCCATAACGAACAATGAAACATAAAGGAATTTTTATTACCTTCTATGGTTTAACCGTCCATGAATCGACAACGAGCAAATGCGATGTACGGTGGCATATTGCGCGCGATATACCGGGTGCGACCGATAAGACGTAGCGCAGTTGAGACAATGGACGAAGATATCACAGGTAGACGGGGAATGCCACAGTATTTATCGAGAAACGATATTCGGTATCGCTGAGGTTTTGTAGAACATTAATTCGAACATTTCCAAGACGAATGCAGAATTTTTCACATGGATATATTGCCTCACGTAAAGATTAAAGAGTGGAACGATGGAAAACGAAGCGACTAAAGTCACCAGAGAGCCATCTGTGTTTCAAATGTGTTAGTAGTACCCTAAGACTTAATTTGAGAGGCATTTGCAGAAACATATGAAATTTAGACGGCAATTTTGATCAAGGGGGTTTTGAATGTTCTAATTGCTGATTATTGAATTTTTTCGTCTAATTTCTTGGTGAAAACTTGAAAATATCGTTCGAAATGGTAAATTCTTGTGTGTGATCACTTGGGTCAGGAATAATAATGGGATATTTATGACGCAATAATAACTCAATCACATTACTTCTAGCAAATTCGACTAACTGATATTTATGAATTGGAAATGCCTGCGGCTGATTGGAAATATATCAGATATACACGCCTTCGGCAGAGCTTTTCGACGATGACAATAAGTCCAATATGTTTCCCCCCAGACGGTATGGGCTGGGTGACGGAGGGGGTCAAAATTATCCCCCTGTATTTGCATTCTTATGAGAACTCGGGGAGATTTATGACGAGAACGTGTCCGGACTGACGATGGGAATCGCGCAACTTTGAGAATGGGGAGACGGACGAAATTAAGCACGATTTTTCGAGATAACTCTAGCGGGAAAAGTTCCGACAAGTGAGCGACCACCCCTGTATCGTTGGAAGAGAGGATGAATCAGAAACGACGAAAAATGACGGGAGGATTGGCGAGATTGATGAAATGTGAGATCAGATTTGGGAAAGCGAAGATCATCTGGAAATTTTTCGGATGAATAACAAACCTAGAAGCCTCAACAACAGGTCCGTTATTTCTGAAGCAATTTTAACTTATTATGAAAAGATTATACGCCAAAGGGATTTTGAAGAGCACAGCTAAAAAACTTTACAGTGAAAACATCGCCAAAAAATTTTCCGTTCCCAAATGCGAACTTTGACGATATGTCAGTCGGGCTGTCAAGGTCATTCCAAATCAACACAATGGCACCAAATTAAAAAAGCCGGCCTTGACGGGGAAAATAAACATTGAAAAAATACGCTTCGCGATAAATACGTCGCTGAATCCGACGTTTAGTTTCCATTACTTGAGGACCACTAACTTAGCGAGACGCCCAACTTGTCAAAACTATGCCGTTCGCATCGCTGCCAAACGACCCGCGTCCATATGTCATTATCAGGGCCGAGGTCGCCTATCTAGCACCCGCCCACGCCCGCGGAATTTATATAAAAATCAACAGACAATCGTATATTTAATTCGCCGGTTCTATTTCGACGTTTGAACCTTGGATTTAACAATTAAAGAAATGCGCTCAGCTTTTTTTGCGTCCCACCGGATTATAACTTCTTCGTATTTGGATGTAGCATGCATACGAGGATATATTTAAAAATTCTTAGCCTACTACTACCTTTGGATAGCGCTCCGCGTCTTTACTCTTTAATTTATTCCCGTAGAGTGGTCAGTAATGTCGAATAGTAATCTCCGGTTATTGTTCTACCCTTATCCAAAAAATCAATCATGATTACTCCATAGCAATCCCAAAAAACTAAAGCAAGAACTTTTCCAGCAGATTTTTGGACACGAAACTTCTTGGGTCTTGGAGAACCAGAGTGTTACCATTCCATCGATTTTTGCTTCGTTTCTGGATCGTAGAAATGTACCCAGGTGTCATCCATAGTAACAATTCGGTTTAAGAAGTCTACATCGTTTTCAAATCGAGCACAGATCGAACGCGATGCTTCTACCCTTGCACGTTTTTGGTCAACATTCAAACATTTGGGGATCCATTTTGCAGCAGTTTTTCTCATGTCCAAATTGACGTGAACTATATGATGAACGCGTTCGTATGAAATATTCAGTGCTTCAGATATCTGTTTTAGCCCAATTCGACGGTCTGATAAAATCATGTCATGAACTACATCGATATTTTCGGGGACTGACACAGAAACTGGCCTTCCCGATCTATCATCATCTTCAATGGAAAATTTACCTCTCTTGAAGCTTGCAGCCAATTTTTCACGGTCTCATACGAAGGGCATTGATCACCAAGGGTATTAAGCATATCTTCGTAAATCTGCTCACCTCTCAACCCTTTTAAATGCAGGTACTTGATGGTGGCTAGATACTTTCTTGTAATTTATTGCGTAACTCTTATCGTTCGTTGCTATGGTAACGCAATATTTTTTATGCATGGAACTGCTCTAGGATAACTAGAAATCAATACATTTTCGTAAATATACACATAGAAGATAATGGATTTTCCAAAATTATCCAAGAGGCTTTCACTGTTTCAAATCATTGACATTTGAGACATAAGCAGTTTCGCTTTAATCTATGGTTATACCATAAAACGTGAAGTCAAAATTCCATTACATCAAATTTCAGGAGTCGAGTAACGTCATTTTTTCGAAACATGATTCATGTTTCACTCCTCCATTTCTTTCTCGAAATGTCGACCATAGAAGATAAGAAAGTCTTTTTCAATTCATAGACGGACGACGAAACGAGTTTATACTTCTCGAACTGGATCGAAAAAATTTACGCGAAATGACTGTATAATGCGAAACGGGTCATTATGCAACGCAACGCAGTGTAATAGAGGTTTGCATTGAAATGTCAACGGGTTTTTTCCCCGTGTGAGAACGACCCTGGACCGTTATGTTAGACTGGCCGATCTAAACGTCTAGTCTAGACTGGAAAGAACGACGTTCTCACTTTCTAACGGAAAAATGTCTGATGTTCATCGCTGCAAGAGCAGTGAGTGATTAAATTGGCATCCCTGCCCGTCCCATGATAACGGCTTATTAAATAAGAATTACATATTATTGAAAAAATTATCAGAGGTTTTTGTTTTGAGCAGTTTATGATGAATATAAGGAACCTGGTGCCACCTGGAGTAAGACGAATCAAACTAGATAAGGTTCTATGGGATAATTTTCTATGCTACTTTCTTCTGTAGTTTATCAGTGCGCCGATCTAAGGATGTGCCTAGCAGTTTTTCAATCTATGGTAATCGAACATAGACATAGAGACATGGACTGCGCAATGTCACCATGAAAATGTCTTTTTTATAGAAAGAGAGAAATGATCGTCGGGAATTTACCTGTCTCTTTTTTATTCACATAGAGGTGAGTGTGGACCAATCAAAATTCTAAAAAAAGACAACTGCATGCCCTACGTGCATTTCTCTCTGTCACTTGTTTTGACCGTATTTCATGCCTAGATATAAAGGGAAGGCACAGTCCATGTCTATATGTCTATGTAATCGAAGAACACCAAATAAAAGTAATCAATTTTTCAAATTTCACAGATACTTTTCAATTTTTGAACATCAAATTACTCGAAAACGGCGCATTATGCGAGAAAACATAAAGAATACTTTTATTTTGAAAAACGTTCAAATATTCATTGGATAGTGTCCAATTTAATTTCAAGAGTTTGGTTCTTTGAATTTTTGGTATTTTTATGATAAGTAATGGTCATAATGAGAAAACGTTGATGTCTTGTTTTCGAAAATGATTCTTAAAATAAATGAAACACTACATTCCGAAATTCATCTTATGCGATAAAACCGTTTTTGAGATGGAACAAAAAATTTTTTTTATGGTTTTTCAACAGCCTGTATCTTTTAAACCGAGCCGATTCGGAAAAAATGGTAAGGGAAAAAAGTGTTTCTTTTGACCTCAAGAATCTATTGTTGAAATAATTTTACGAGTCAAAGACTCACGCTGTTTATAATAAGTGTGTTAACAATCCCGTCTGCAGACATAATTATCTACAAAGTGGAGAACCGCGCCCGCTCTTGACATATGTCGGTTAATTAAACGAAGAAAAAAAAAAGGAGATGAATCGAAATTGAATCATTAATCCTCCCCTCTCTATCCAGCTCCGTCCAGCGTAGCAATAACGTATAATTGCATATTTATAACTAATGCCTTTTCCGTAGGTTATAAAAATTCAGAGGAAGCGCTCTCTTACGCTGACCGAGTCGCCCTTGAATTTGAAATTTCGACAGAACTAGTCATCGAAACAGGTGAACAAACCTGACTGACGGTGCTCAGAGGTTTAATACATCATTCATTTTATTGGCTGCTTGTCCTTAACATCGAACACGGCCCGATAATTTCCGCGTTTAGATGTCTTTTGTTTCGGGAGATTTACATAACCAACTTCGCAGTTACGATTAGGATTCGGGTCGCTCTTTAACTATAGAATTTGGCAGGTGCCCAGGACGGATTCATATGGGCAGGTAATCTTGATTGGGAACGATCATCCGTTCCTTTCGATACAGCTCTAGTATTTGGAGAGTTTGTGCTCAATGGGGAATTCTCTTCAATTTGGGTGATCACAGCATATGCAAGTTCACTGAATAATTATGAGTTTCATTTATGAATTTTTCAAATGCACCGCGGAAACTATTCAAAATCATTCTTCAAATATGAGGTTTTAAAATTTAAATCGCTTGGTTTCAAGTTTACGATTTGGCAACAGCACCTACTAGAAAATAAAAAGAACAATGGTTTGTTTATGAAATAACAGGTGTTGATGTACAGCCATCATAAGGCGTGTACTCACTGGCGAGCTTCAACTGCAACCGGCCATAAAAATCCCATAAAATTTTATGACCTTCCTCGTTCGTCGCAGACTTCATAGCCATCTTTGTCTATCTCATCAAGATAGTGTATTTGTTGTCCTTTATTATCGACGCATATTTCAGTCGAAGTTGCCAACTTGTGCAATAGAAACGAAACGCTTGAAATTTTAAATACCCATTTTTATTTTACTTTTTCAAGTACTTAAAATAATTGTTTTTGGAAACGTTTGAAATGGTTATTTCAAAATGTGACGTTTCGAAGATATTTCATGAAAAATACACCATTTTTGTCAGAAGGAGTATTCCCTATTGAATAGCATCCCTAATAACTGGCCGCATCTTCTAATAACTGGCCGCCCTAGGCCCAGGCCTACTTAGCCCCAAATATAATCCACTGGATGGGTATTACGTATTACTGATTAGACTCGTAGAGCACAGAGAAATGATTCTGGCCTTGGTATTGATGGAATTCATTTCTTTATGGCATTACCACTTGGAAAAGGACGAGACAAAACATGGTGCGACAGCAAGAGATACTACGTTTGGTTATCCCTGTCCTAACCACCACAGCCCGAATGGAATCGTGACTGGAAGACCCAATTAAAATAGTTCCTTTGCTCGCACCACTGATATTACGTGAACAGCCAACTATGAATGAATGACATTCTCTAGGCCCGCTGTAGTAGAGTACGAGGCGACGGTCGTCTTGTCATTCTTCGTTGTCAATTCAGCGAACGCCTGTTTTGGCCCGACGACGATACGACCACGCATGACCGCCCTCGATAAAATTGCGTAGTTGTGCGTAGAAAGAGCACTCTTTAATTTTCGCGTTTAGATTAGGCGACCCGAATCCTGTGCGGTTCGGGAATAATATGTCAAGGACGACCGCTCCACGTGTTTTATCGCTTACGTAACAGGAAAAATTACGATTCGTATCTGGCTGGAAGCGGCGTGGAAGGCCACGAAATGGTGCTAGAAAGTTCGCCAAAGTTTCGACTCTATTTAACGAGGTTTGTACATTATATCTGCAATTTAGACCCGTTTGCACCAAACGCACTTAGTGTTAAGTGTCCCTTAAAATGAGCCCTTAACTTAAATTACGTTGCACAAACTGTTAAGTGACATTTGAATGGCCAAAGCTAGCCTTAAATTTAAGCGCTCCTGTAATGACCACTTAGGTATTTAAGGGCGGGATTCTAACCTAAAATAATTTGTTGAACTGGCTGCAGAACTTCCCATTTTTGATGGATTTTGAAAATTGAATGAATTCATTACTGAATACCAAACTTTTCCTTTTGCCTGTATTGTAATGTCATCAGTGTTTTTTAATTTTCGATTTGGTGTCGCAAATCATACTATAGTTAGCAACAAACTCTTTTCTTCTGTTGAGAAGTAGAGTGCCCTTTGTAGATTACCACCACTTGCTTGGCAATCCTTCATCGTATTCGTACTAACAAGGACAATAAGGACATTTTCTTCACGTTCCTCTTTAACATTAGTGAAACAAGTTCACGCAAGATCTCACCAAGAAAGTGTTGTACTTATATAAACTTAGGTACCTTTTATTTGACAATCATTATTATCATCAATATGAATGCTAATTCAACAACAAAAAGTTGTTACTATTTGATAATATTATAATAATATCCTTGACACCGACTGACAGGACAATAAAGTTAGGTTAATGAAATGACAACGATCATCGGCAACCAGCCAACCAATGAAATGGCTTCATTGGACTAGGATGAAGTTGCACCAAAAAAAAAACTAAAATATCACTAGATATAAAAACTTAAGGGCCCCTTACTCAAGATTCTGTTAAGCCACAGTCGTGCAACTGGGAATGAAATTAAGCGTCCATTAACTTTAAACGAGGCTTAGTTAAGTACTCCTTTTAAAGGGGATTGGTGCAAACGAGCCTAAAAAACCGACGTATGACATATCATCTGATCAAAGCTGTATAGAAATTATAAGGTGAGATTCAGAGACACTCAAAGACAAAACTGTGGGGATATAAAAGAAGAAGCAGTAGAAGAACGTACAATGCTTTCTTTGTCATTCTATAGTCCCTCATAGAACTCTCTCATACACTTTCCACTTCAAAGTGCATAGAAATCATCATCAAGTTCAATCACTAAAATTGCTATGAATGCATTTTTCTTCTCTTCGAATTGAATTGATTCTGTAATGAACGACATTCTTGATACGACGACGTTCGGAAAACCGGCCCCCAGTTAGTCGCAACTGTCATAATATGGACCCAAAAACAGAATTCAATCAGTGGTAGATTGAAGATGAAACTCGTCCAGTGATGGCCTTAATTTCATGGTTTGGGGGTTTTGCACCGAGCGTCTCCGCATCCACTTTTCCCGCGAGAGTCACAAATTCTCGACGCATAGACGGCCGTCGTGTGTGGCGAAGAACAACAATTACTGACGATATAATTTAACCAGGACCAAGTTCGCGTTCCCAATTAATGCCGGTTAGGTATTTTAAGCAGTTGAGCCCGTTAAGACCACCGAAGTTTAATTAAAGGATGATTCTTGCAAAAATCCGATCGGCCTCTAAGGGGATCGGCGATTTTAAGTTCTGGTATATGGTCGATAAAGTTCTTCATTCCCATACATTCCTGCAGGAAGCTGCGCCATTTCTAGGTCTGGTGAAATTGGTATAAATATAATTTTACGAGGATGTATTGATATCTAGTTAGCATAGACCAGTTACATGCATAAAAAAAATATTGCGTTACCATAGCAACGAACAATAAGTCATTAGAAGTGTCAGTGTGAAGTTTGAGGTCAAAAAGTAAACCAGAGTTACGCAATAAATTAAAAGAAAGAAGGTGTAAGCCGAAATTGTGAAAATCGAAAAATTGAAGTATCGAGCCTCTATTTAAAAGGGTTAAGAGGTAAGCAGATTTACGAAGATATGCTTAATACCCTTGGTGATCAATGTCCTTCGTATACGGCCGTGAAAAATTGGACTGCAAGCTTCAAAAGAGGTAAATTTTCCATTGAAGATGATGACCGATCGGGAAGGCCAATTTCTGTGTCAGTCCCCGAAAATATCGATGTAGTTCATGATATGATTTAATCAGACCGTCGAATTGGGCTAAGACGGATATCTGAAGCACTGAATATTTCATACGAACGCGTTCATGATATAGTTCACGTCAATTTGGACATGAGAAAAATTGCTGCAAAATGGATCCCCAAATGTTTGAATGTTGATCGAAAGCGTGCAAGGGTAGAAGCATCGCGTTCGATCTGTTCTCGATTTGAAGACGATGTAGACTTCTTAAACCGAATTGTTTCTATGGATGAGACTTGGGTACATTTCTACGATCCAGAAACAAAGCAACAATCGATGAAATGGCGACACTCTGGTTTTCCAAGACCAAAGGAGTTTCGTGTCAAAAAATCTGCTGAAAAAGTTCTTGCTTCAGTTTTTTGGTATTGCCATGGAGTAACCATGATTGATTTTTCTGGATAAGGGTAGAACAATAACCGGAGATTACTATTCGACATTACTGGCCATTTTACTGGAAAAAATTAAAGAGAAAAGACGCGGAAAGCTATCCAAAGGTGTTTTGTTTTTGCTGGACAACGCCCCTGCTAACAAATCTCATGTTGCCATGCAAAAAATTCGTGATTTAGGGTTTGAATTACTAGAACACCCCCCGTATTCACCAGATTTGGCTCGATCTGACTATCATCTCTTTCCTCAACTGAAAAAAAAGTTTAAAAGATCGTAAATTTTCTTCCAACGAGGAGGTAATAAAAGCTGTGGAGGTCTGGTTTGCAGAGCAAGAAGAAACAGGTCTAGAGACGTTGCAGGTTCGCTGTAATGAATGTATCCAATTAACAGGAGAATATGTTGAGTAATAAAATATTTTGACATTGAAATTTTGTTTAGTAGGCTAAGAATTTTTCAATGCATCCTCGTAATCTGCTCGAAGAAAACGCTATTCCACAGAAGCCTTCATTATTCCCAAAATTTTCGAAACTTTCTGGTTTTAATCCTTTCAAATCGAACTGAAAGGAAGAAACAACTTTGGCCAGCCAAAAACCCTGTGATTCAAACACAGATAGATGTAATTGTAAGTATGAAGTTGGAAAAAACTTTTGGACATCGAATTTTGTTTGGTTCTATAGTAGGCTAAGAATTTTTCCTCTTAAAACGTTTGCATTGTCAGTGTTTTTTTTTGTGAGTATTTTCAAGGTTGGTATAAGCGTTTCTGAACTCGTCCATTCAGTATTTACTAGCTTCTAGCTTGTTTCATTATTCTGTAGCATCATCATTTCACTCGTGAATTTCGGCAATAATCTGTACAGTGGCGCAATGTTTACACGTCGAAATGACACGGCGAAAATGAATGAAATCCACTCTATCCAATTCATGTCGCAACTATCGAAGAAATCGCGAAAAAAGCCACCAATCTTCCACTTTTAGAAAAGGGGGAAACGAATTCGCGAATTCTTATCGCGCAAACAGCGATAGGTACTTTTATCAATTTCCAAATCGAGAACACAATGGTCTTCCTCGCCCGGCCAAGGAATTTTTTAAAGTGCGCGTTACGTAACCCCGTGTATCTTCCCGATCCGATTATCTAGATGACCCATATTTTCCGTGAAATTAACGTGTGTGTGTGTACACACAGGCCGATAAGAGCCGCGCGATACGGGAAAAATCTGGATTTGGAAGTTTTGGAAAACGGCGACGCAGTTATCACAATGTAATCGAGTTGTTGCGCCGAATATTTGGGTTATCGGCGTTGGTGATTTACTTTCGTTTTTAATTTCGAGAGAGATGGCCCCTGATCCGATAACGTCCGTCATTTTTCGTACGCCGAGGAAACGTGCAAGATTGTGAAAACGCTTACAACGCGTTTTTGGAGCTCGCTAATTGATCCCGTTCCGACTGAGTGGCCATGTTTCTTTAGAAAAATTGAAAAATTTCTTGTTTAGTCTGATCCATATGAGTTCATGCATAAGTAATGAATTTACGTCAAATTTTCGAGATAGTGTATTGAAAAAATCAATGGTGGTATTGCAATGGATCAAAAACTATGAAAAATTCAAAGGCCTACAATTTATTTGGTCAAATCGACGTTAAAATAAAAATTTCAAGTGGAATATTGTAGACGTATATCTCGACTATGCAATGTATGAAAGAGGGGTTCATTTGGGTGAAACAAGGGCGCAGAATCGCCATATTAGTTTTTCATAGGAGTGCGCCGTGCCACGTTTCTTTAACTTTTTATTTGCAATCAATCAAATTCACTAGTTTTCTTATTAATTTTTAGCATCTCTGCACATTCTGCCAGGTCTAAGTTCCGAGTCCCTCAGTGTTAAACAATATTTTATTCGATCATGGGCATATTAATCTAAATATATAATAACAATTGTTAGGTTCTCTTAGCTGCTCAACTCTGTAAGAACGTCAATTCAAATTTTGGCTTACTGGGGAAAGTGTGCGCGGGTAAGTGTGCGCATAGATTCATTATATGGGCATTAGTTCAGTGAGGAATAAATTATGACATTCTTGATTTTCTTGGTTAAGACTCGATCAATATTGTTCTATATGTTCAGAAAAATAGCCACCAACAGGGGAATGTATCAAGTGTTGTGTTCACCAAGAATTGTGGCACGAACAATAATGCACTGCTTGTAAAAAGGCGCTTCTGTATTGACAATAAACAGCATTTCTCTAATATTGTAACATTTTGATGACATTATTTTGTAATTTGTTTTGATTGTGTTGTTCACTTAGCACTGCGTTCACTTACCCCGTGAGGGTGCGCACACTTACCCGCAATACGGGGCATGTGAACGCACTCCGACTTTCTCTATTAAATTCTTTTTTGCGGAAAGAAAACGTTTTTGTTTGTTTGCTTTTTGATGTTTTCTTATAGACTAGAAAATTCTCTATCCTATGAATATGTTTTAATATTCCTAGTTTCAACATTTGAAACAGGGTATGGCTTGAAAGGCAAAAGTGCGCACAGTTGCCCCGAATGACTCTATAGTTAGAAACCCAAGAATGGTCGGTAAAGGCGTGATATTTCTAATGTCACTTCTCGATCTGCAATGAATACGACAAATAGTCTTCATATTTGTTGTATATTGTTTCCCAGGATATAAACAAGCGTTTTACTTTTAGCACATGTCGCAAGTCCACCAATCTTACCCGACTAAAGTTTTTCTCTTTACATAACGATGAACGAAAATATTTCGAAAAAAATCAACGAAAATTTGGGAATATTCGAAGAAACGATACAGCGGGTTTTGGCTAACTGTACGTTATACATACAACGACCGCAGATTATGCATCCGGAAGAACGTGCAAATAGCTCGAGAACGGCGCAGACATGGGCGTAACATTCGACAGGGCTGAAATTCACCAATGACGTGCCGTTTTAGCATCTTTCGGGGTTTTTTCGATTCCAACACATTTTATCGCATTTTTTCGATAAAAAACGAAAAATAAAGATTGTTATACGGGCATATTTCAAAGGGGATTTTTGGACGGGTTTCCGTATTAAATTTTTTTTTTAGACTATACATACTTAATTTTCCGGTTTTTCAATTCGATTATGTATTTACTTGCATTAGCCGAAAGAGTCTATCTAACAAACAGGTGTACCTAAAAGTAAGGAAATGTCTGCCGATATGGTAGATTTTTGGGAGGCGTATAGTCGATAGCTCTCTTATGGTTTTTGCTCATTTAATAGTCTTCATTTGGACTTTTATCGTATATAAAATATCCCACTATAGGAATTACCAAATATTGCGTCAATAGAGAGAGTATTATAAGCTTGCCTTAAAATAGTTTGAAGTAAGGCCCGTTTGCACCAATACCCCTTAAAACGAGTACTTAACTAAGTGTCGTTTAAAGTTAATGGACGCTTTATTTTATTCCCAGTTGCACGACTGTGGCTTAACAGAATCTTAAGTAAGGGGCCCTCAAGTTTTGATATCTAGTGATATTTCTGTTTTTTATTTTGGTGCAACTTCATCATAGTCCAATAAAGTCATTTCATTGGTTGGCCGGTTGCCGATGATCGTTGTCATTTCATTAACCTAACTTAATTGTCCTGTCAGTCAGTTTCAAGTAAATTATTATATTATTATCAAAGAGTAACAACTTTTTGTTGCTGAATTAGCATTAATATTCATAATGATAATGATTGTCAAATAGAAGGTACCTAAGTTTATATAAATACAACACTTTCTTTGTAAGGTCTTGTGTGAATTTGTTTTACTAATGTTGAAGAGGAACGTGAAGAAAATGTCCTTATTGCCCTTGTTAGTACGAATACGGTGAATGATTGCCAAGCAAGTGGTGGTAATTTACGAAGGGCACTTGACTTCTCAACAGAAGAAAAGAGTTTGTTGCTAACTATAGTATAATTTGTGACGCCAAATTGAAAATTAAAAAAGACTGATGGCATTACAATAAAGGCAAAAGAAAAGGCTTGGAATTCAGTAATGAATTCATTCAATTTTCAAAATCCATCAAAAATGGGAAGTTCTGCAGCCAGTTCAACAAATTATTTTAGGTTAGAATCCCGCCCTTGAATACCTAAGTGGTCATTACAGTAGCGCTTAAATTTAAGTCTAGCTTTAGCCATTTAAATGTCACTTAACAGATGGTGCAACGTAAATTAAGTTAAGGGTTCATTTTAAGGGACACTTAACACTAAGTACGTTTGGTGCAAACGGGTCTATATTCAAGATTTTTGACGTTTCTGACGTTTCCAACAGGTTAAGGTCAGTTCGACAAAAGTGAGGTTGACATCAATCACAGACAGGGGTGGGTAAAACCGATTTGACTCATAGTCGATAAGCGATAAGAAGTGTTTTGGCCTGGATATTAGAGAATATCATTTCATTATGGTTTTTTAAGCAGAGGTGGATCTTTTGGCCTACTATTGTTACCAATGAACTGAAACGGTCTCGAATAGGTGAAACAAAACTGAAAAACTGCACATTCCTTCCGTTCTAGCGTTCCACGAGTCTCGAAGTCAGGCATTCTAGGTTTCACGTTACTTTCAACGACTTGGAAGATGGTCGGCTACGTGTCCCCGAGAGTCCGAGATAAGAAAAATAGATTCTTGCGGGAACAGATAACAATATTATTCCCGAGTGAACATTATCGCGGAGCGTACTTGAACAATTGCGGTGTAGGCAGGAAATAGGAAGGAACTGAACGTACAGGAATTGATTAGGCGGCTTTTCCACCCGTGCGTTCGTTTCTGAACGAAACGGGGCCTTTCGCTGGGAAATCAAACTCGGAAACGGAAACGGATCCGGAAACAACGACGAATTTTTGAAATTTCATTCAAGCCTGCCATTGGCTTTCTAATCCCATTGATACTATGGAGAGTAGAGAGAAGGAGAACGATCGCTGCTTTCAGACCACGGAGTATTTGTCCCCTAAAATATGTAACAATAGGTAGTTCATGTTTTTGCCAATAGCCGCGCTGGCGACGACAGGATGGCGAAATTTTGATATAAACTAGTTGAAGTTGGCTGAGTGAACTGTCTTCCTGGTGACAGATGATTAGAATAATATTATTATTTTCTCTCTACTCTCCATAATCCTAATCATAGAATATCAACGTACATACTTCGTAGTATGAGGGCAAATTCATGAATAAGTTTGTATAAATGTATTCACACCGTGAATGTTCACAAGAATCAAAACTGGAGATAGGTTTCGAGGTCCTTCATATCGTCCCTTCTTATCTGCGATCTTAAACGTCGTCTCTCGTCCGTTTCGAATCTCAATTAACATAATAAAACAATTAAACATCCAGAATTTGTCGTTTTCCCAAGAATAAATTTCACATCAAATGCAGAAAAAAAATTCGGCTTCCTATACGATTCACGGAATAATCGTCCGTTAGGAAATTCTATGGTACGACCAAACGTGCCCGAGAAATTGGATTAGCCATAGGTGCCATTAGGTTCGTTTGAATGTTTCAGATAAGTAGGTACTCCAAGAGAGAAGGAGGCAATATGGGACATTTTCATCTGTATTGATGATCCTTTTATTTTTGATTCATTTGGGAATCGCCTATCATGAAAGCATTGATTTAATTACTTTACCTACGAGGAAGCATCCACCTCAAACATTCGAAAATAAGATGATGAATAGTTCATTGTCCTTACCTGAAAAAAAGAAACAAAATTAGGACTATATAACAGAGTAAAACACAGGAGAGTTTTGTCGAACCGATAGAGAATATGAGTGCAGAATGGGCCATAGAATATTATATTGTATTGTATTATATTATATATGTTTTTTTCTCAATATACAGGGTGAGTTTTTGACTCGTACAAAAATATTTCAACAGTAGTATCCTGAATTCCAAAGAAACACATTTTTCTTTACCATGTTTTCCGAATCGGCTCGGTTTAAAAGATACAGGTTGTTGAAAACCCATAAAATTGTAATTTTTAGTTCACTAACAAATGGTTTTATGGAATGAAATGAATTTCGGAATATAGTTTTTCATCTATTTGATGAATCTTTTTCGAACACAAGATATCACCCACATCTTCGAGTTTTCTCATTATGACCATTACGAACGATTAATTAGAATACCAGAAATTCAAAGAACCCAACACTTGGAACTAAGTTGGACGCTATTTAATGAATATTTGAACGTGTTATAAAATAAAAGTATTCTTCATATTTTCTTGTATAATGCGCCGTTTTCGAGTAATTTCATGTTTAAAATTTAAAAAGTATCTGTGAAATTTGAAAAATTGGGTACTTTGGCTGAATACAACTCTGTTTGAGAGATCCACAGGTGTGTAGTGTCACAGATTTAGCTAGTTATTATGAAGGTTATTTTGTTTTTCCAGTTGTGGGACAGCTGATTATGAAATCTTAAAATGGCTATATCTTTTTATCAGGGCCGAAACAAAAAAAAGGTATAGGAAAAAAGTGATTCTTTTGACCTCAAAAATCTATTGTTAAAATATTAGCTGAATTCGCTATCCCGCTCTTATCCATTATGTAACATGAATCAAGAGAAGAATCTCATATTTATCGCCTACGAAATTGCTATAACTCATGTCAAAGACTCGGCCTGTACATTTTCAGCGATTCAGACGATTCAATTCATTACCTGGTCCCTTCGTACACTCAAAGTGGTGAAAGTAATCTTCGAAATACCGAATGAGCAAGTTTAATTAAGAATCCGACAGTCAAAACTTCACCTGTTGCGCGGAGATCACATCAAATCTGACGGGGAGAGCCTCTGGCGTCCCCAATTTTTTTCCCTTTTTGCGAACTGCCCAAAAAGCCCCTCTCGCGTCGATCATCGTTATCCCGAACATGCGTGTGATTATCGAAATTACAGGTTCTTACCGCCTTTCTCTCGTCTCGTTCGGCTCTCTTAACGCGAAGAATGGACCGGGCAGTTCTCGGGAATTTGAATGGACTCCGGCAGACGGAAGGCAAGGTACTTACTTCGCTAGGGTTTTTGATGCAGGTCGGCGTCTCGTGACCTTTTTGCCGCTGCGACAAGTTCCGACCTGCACGCGGGTCGTTATCTGGCGTACCGAGAAGGGAAGGCCGAAGGGGTGGCACACACGCGGGGATTTATCGTATGTCGATAAGATCTGAAGCTATTCAGATTGTAAGAATGGTTGATAATGATCATCTGTTGTCACTAGCTAGTTAGTTCAGATTCTCTTCGATTGGGAATGGTAGGAATGCTCTGTTACTCAAATCATTTTCCAATTCATAGATGCTCACTTTTGAAATGGTGAGTCTTTGACTCGTAAACTATTTCAACAGTAGATCATTGATGTCGAGAGGAACACTCTTTTCCTTAACCATTTTTTCCGAATCGGCCCTGATAATAAGATAGAGCCATTTTATGTTTTCATAATGAGCAATGCCACCCCTGAAAAACAGAATTACCTTCAGAATAATTAGTTAAATCTGTGACACTACACATCTGTAGACATTCAAATATTCATTAGACAGCGTCCAACTTAGTTTCAACAGTTGGGCTCTTTGAATTTTTGGTATTTTTATGGTACGTAATGGTCATAATGAGATAACTACAAGACGTAGGTGATATCTTGTGTTTGAAAAAGATTAATCACATAACTGAAAAAATAGAACTAAAAATAACATTTTTTATGGTTTTTCAACAGCCTGTATTTTTTAAACCGTGTCGATTTGAAAAAAAAGGAAAAAGAAAAAAGTTTTTCTTTCGACCTCAAGAATCTACTGTTAAAATAATTGTACAAGTCAAAGATTCGCCCTGTATAGCTGGCGACGGTAGCTAATTTTCAAGGTTACCGAATAAGCTTACTCATACCGAATACTACTTAGCTGTTCTGGAAATTACAGTACTTGAACGGATTTTCTTTACTCCACAAAAACAGAGAAAGAAGAACTGTGAAGTTCTTTTCATTTGGACTGAAAATAACGAAAATTAGGAGGTTATAGTTTGAAAACCATATACAAAAATAACAAATATGGCGTTTCCAACAAAAAGTTTCAAAAATCCGTCTTTTGGCTTCGAAATAACTGCTGTTTCGAAAAATATGCATTTGCGTTTTTTTTTCTTAATTTTAGGGATTATCCTTAATGTTGACAAAAAGTAAATTTTTCTCCAAATGGTAAAAAGAAGTTTTTCAATGACACTCGACAAGGTTGGTTTCTTTGCCTACGCAGAAGAAGTTCGAGAAATTTATATCACTGGAAAGTGGAAACCAATTCCTTATCCAATTCAATTCGTGCCTTTGAGTTGCCTAAGACCCGTTTGCACCAAACACACTTAGTGTTAAGTGTCCCTTAATATGAACCCTTAACTTAAATTACGTTGAACCAACTGTTTAGTGACATTTAAATGACTAAAGCTAACCTTAAATTTAAGCGCTCCTGTATTGACCACTTAGGTATTTAAGGGCGGTATTCTAACCTAGAATAATTTGATGAAATGGCTGCAGAACTTACTATTTTTGATGGATATTGAAAATTGAATGAATTCATTACTGAATACCAAGCCATTTCTTTTGCCTTTATTGTTATGCCATCAGTCTTTCAATTTTCAATTTTGTGTTACAAATCATACTATAGTTAGCAACAAACTCTTTTCTTCTGTTGAGAAGTTGAGTGCCCTTTGTAGATTACCAACACTTGCTTAGCAATCATTCATCGCATTCGTACTATCAAGGACAATAAGGATTTCCTTCACGTTCCTCTTCAACATTAATAAAATAAATTCACACAATACTTTACAAAGAAAGTGTTGTACTTACATAAACTTAGGTTCCCTTTATTTGACAATCTATATCATTATCAATGATAATACTAATTCAACAGCAAAAAGTAACGTTACTCTTTGATAATAATTTACTTGAAACTGACTGACAGGACAATAAAATTAGGTTAATGAAATGACAACGATCATCGGCAACCGGCCAACCAATGAAATAGCTTTATTGGACTAGGATGAAGTTGCACCAAAATAAAAAACTGGAATATTACTAGATATAAAAACTTAAGGGCCCCTTACTTAAGATTCTGTTAAGCCACAGTCGTTCAACTGGGAACAAAATTAAGCGTCCATTAACTTTAAAAGACACTTAATTAAGTACTCGTTTTAAGGCTCGGTTGTTCAATTTTGGTTTAAGCCGAGATTTAAGTTAATCCTGGATTAATTTAAATCACGAATTGAACAACCAGATCTTAAGGTGTATTGGTGGAAACGGGCCTTAACCATTCAAAAATTCCTGAAATGTCTCCGTTTATCGAATCGGAACCCATCCAGTATGTCATTAAGAGATTCTGTGTTCCTGCTCACTGACAGTAGATGTCAGATAGGTCGAAGGGTTAGCAACGATTGACAAATCTCCGATCGTCATAGAAGAAACTGTTTTCTTGACAGTTCGGCCTGCTCCGCGTAAACTTTTCGCCGAGCTTTTCTGCTCGTTGCCGCCGTCATATTCGGAATGCAGTCGTATTACGACAACGGTCCGGCGGAATGGAAGCTAAACGCGCCAATTTAATTTAACGTCCCCGAAAGGTCGGAAGACACGCCGGATAAGCGGAGAGCGAAATAAATCAAAAGGATCCATCTCGTTTATTCGGGCGACGACGTTTTCCCACGACGACGGCGGTGGCGACGACGTAAGTAAGTGCACCCGTGACCTTCGCGGTACCGAGAGGGCGTATGCGAAAAAGAGCGGCGGCCGGATGGTGTGGACCGGACGAAAAACAAACACCGGCCGAATGTGTTTTGTTATATACCAATTATTATTGTTTGATCGTTAACCGCGCGTCTAGACGGCCGTGTCGTGATTCGTTTATCGAAATCCGACCTCTCCTAATGTCGATGTTGATCGAGGTTCGATCGATTTTTTTTTTCGAATGCGAAACGTGACGCGGTCTGAGTTCCAGAGTCTAATGGGGACTCCATGCACAGTTCTTCAGGATTGAAATATTGGAAACCGCTGAAACCCATGCGAAAAACGCGTATTATCTACAGGATGGTCAAAATTCGTTGTCTACTGAAGGGATCTCGAGAACTATAGCAGCTAGAAGAAAACGGATGACACATTCTTTAGCTCTTTTTTCATGACTAATCCACATCTGAAAACAGAACCGGCCTATCATTTCTAGATTTTGAGTTATAAACAAAAATTGGAATTTTGCCTAACTCGAAAAGTTCTCAAAACTTTTTTGTGTTCGAAGTTACAGATCTGAAACTTGAACCTTTCATACGTAGACTCGACTGACAGAATCTTTTTTCCAATTTAAAAATAACAAATTCAATATGAGTTTGATTTAAAAAAACTTAAGTTCGCCTAATGTTCCGTAAAAAAAATATTTGGTGCTCATCGATGGATTCTACGTAAAAAACGGCCTGTAGAAGGTTAAAATTCCAGGTCTGTAACTTCAAAGACAAAAAAGTTTTCGAAATCGTCAAAATTTCATTTTTTGCGGTTTTCATCATTCTTTGTTTCTCCGAAACAGAGCTCTAGAATGTGTCATCCGTTTTCTTCTAACTGCCATAGATTTCAAGGTTCCCTCAGTAGACAAAGAATTTTGCCCAACCCTGTATAAGACGAAGAATATTACTTTTACGGTACCTACATAATGCTTCATCTTTCCGATTCGCTTCCAAGAAAACAAAAATTCAAATGAAACAATATAACAGTAATGGGAGGATTCGTAAAAAAAAAGTGTTACACAGTGTATAACATAACCACCGATTCATCCGACTTTGGAAAAGTAAAGAAATAACATCATGGAAGGAGAAACCTGATGAAAATATGCAAATAGAGGCATGCAGTGTGAAGAGAGAAATCGTGAGAATATAAAATAAAGCCATGTACGAAAACGTTTTCTCCTGGGAATTTTCACAGAGACATCAATTCGGCAATGGAATATTAGTCATAACGAACAAGCTTTCGCGAGGTATTATTTCCATTTGGGTCGAAGACCGTAAGATTAAAATTTTCGTTCGGACATGTCGTACGGTAAGTCCGGTAGTGTGCGGCGACCCGTCCTGCGGTAGTGGCAGCTGCCATTTCCCGTTCTCCATTTGTTTCCTATTCTGTAATCGTTTCGCCTTCGACGGATGTTGTTTTGCGCGCATCTTTTTTTTTTCCTCCTTTCTTTCGGCCAGACGCAATTGTTGATGCACAATAAATATTATTTGCATGTTTTGATGCCGAGGGTGCGACGTTGCCGCAGACGTTGACGCTCCAGACGTTCGAATTTTTGAGGTTCTCGACAAATTATCACGGCAGCATCCAGCATCCGTGGACCCGTTACGGATTGGCATAACAGCCGGTTAATGAGCGTCGTAAATCTGGTGCATTTAGCGAATTTCCGACCGGTTCACTAATTGGCGGCGGTGGAATCCGCAGACTTTGAATATCGTCAGCATCTCTACCGAAATGATTCCATTAAGGACGATGCGAGATAAAGATCTGATGCCCTGAAGATTCCCGATCGTCTATTGCCTACACTGAGTAACCGGCGGGCTTTCAGACAGAAATTACAGGTTGTGGGCCGGTCGGAACGAGAGTAGCATCATCTGGACCATTAAGACTATTCGGTTCCGAATTAATCTCGAAGGAGATCAAGAAGTGCATTGCTCATTGATATTTTCCGAAATTTCCTTGGAATCTTCATCTTCTTTATATCTATACTGCATTCACATTTATTTTAGCAGTCGGTTGGCCATGAAATAATTTTCTCAAGTTTTTGTAACTAAAATGGAGCAAAGTTGGCACTCATGAAATGTCGTTAATGTCATAACGCCGTTGCCACAACTAATATCAATTTTTATTACGAAAATGCCGAAAGTGATTGAAAAAAGAGACAGGGTTTCAGGAAGTGCCATTTAAAATTCAGGTCCGCTCATTCAAATAGTTATACCCTTATATTCTAAAATACACAATACGTCAGAAGGTAGCGAACCTATTCAATGTAAGAGAATTCATATAATGTTTCATCTGAATCTAAACGACTTATATTTCAGCTGAATATTTCCACAATCAGAAAGATTGTGAATGAAGAGGATGACAAAGAATTTCCTTCTATTGGGAGACCCAAAAAAGTGGTGGCATTTGAGAATTTTATGTTTGAGTGAATTAATGCGAAAAGTTTACTACAGGATTTTCGATGAGTGTTCTCGTAGAATAAGTTCCCGAAATTTATTTTTCTATTTTTCATTTGACTTGTCCTATAAATTGTAAATGCCTTAAGGTACCAATAAATACCCAGTTATTATTATTATATCGATGCATTAAGATGAACAGCCACAAATACGCAACAGTAGTCCAGCTAATTGTTTATTCATGTGAAATTTTTGTTCAAAGGTTTTCATCTTGATTGAAACTTCCTTTAATTCCTTTTACTTATATTGATGCAAGATGATTTTTGTTCAAGAATTTAACATTCTTTTAATTATCTGTTAATTCCTTCGGGAGATACCCATTCCCAACCACTGCATCATATGCATTTCATCTTCGGGGTAATATTTTTGAAATCTAAAACTGATAAACGTATTCAAACTTTAGCCAAAGAAGATAACGAACATTAACTATCCTCAAGCTAGTGCATATTATGATATTATACTGATCTCTTGTATTTTCCATGTAATTAACTTCAATTATGTTTGTCACATATTTTCCGAAGAGATTCGACATTGTGATAAAATACGTAATAACAGAAACTTTTACGTAGAACGGGCAACATAGCTTTGATTTAAAACCCAAAAATGTTTTGACAAGCGTCATAACCCCAGATTTTCGTACTATACAGAGTGAATATGTCAAATTTCCAAGGCCAACCGACTGCTAAAATAAAAGTTAATGGAGTATAGTCCAGCATCATAATTTGGGGAAATGGCAAAGTTGTAATGAAAATCTTAGAAGGGGTTGACTTTAATAACGAATATCTTATATACTAATCGCCAGTTTTTCTGAGACATAATACCTAAACTAATGCTGAACCTCAAATGTTTTCAGGTCAAATTTTTCTTCGTCTTTCGCTACAATTCACACCAGAAGTTTTTATCCCGAACAAGTTTCAATCCAGCTGACGATAGTTACTCTCCAACTTATTGACCTGAAGCCATGCAGAAAAAAGTGTTCTATTAGGAAACTTTGGGGAAATATCTTCAAGATTTCACAGCTTTCACTGCTCGCAAAAAAACCATTCGATCAATTTCTTCGCCGAATTTAATCCATTTCAACAGATGAACTTTGGACAGTGGACGTTATATTTAAGTATCATGATTAGCAAGGCCTTTCCTTTTCAGAAATGATAAAACAATAAAAAGTGGAGATCAACTGACCAGCGGCAGTAGAAGAAATAAAACCATTTCATCCGCATATTTTCCTTAATTGGTGAAGATAAATATGAATAAATCTGCTTGTTATTCACCCAATACCGATGTTTAATTGTGGCGGATGTTTGATCCCGTCTAATGATTGCAATTAATCGGGAACATCACAATAAAAAGAATACGATTAACATAAATGACAAGCGTCGATGCCTAGACCTAGACGAACGACTCGGTACGTTTTTGATGTGTTGCGAATTTTACCGACATTTCCTGAATTATTTTCGAGAATATTCATCGAGGTATATTTTATAGTTCCATTTCTTTCCATAAAATCTACGAGGATTTATAGTTGAGTCAACAGAATTCCTTTCGTTCGAATTATTGAAAATCATAAGGCAAATAAGATTCCCCTTCAACTACATAGATACAGGGTGAGTCTTTTACTCTTAGGAATATTTTAACAGTAGATTCTTGAGGTCCATAGAAACACTCTTTTCCTTTACCATTTTTTCCGAATCGGCTCGGTTTAAAAGATACAGGCTGTTGAAAAACCATCAAAAAAATTATTTTTAGTTTTATCTCACAAACGGTTTTATTGAAGGAAATGAATTTCGGAATGTAGTTTTTCATTTATTCGATGAATCTTTTTCGAAAACTAGATATCACCCTCGTCTTCCAGTTTTCTAATTATGAACCCAACTCTTGAAACTAAGTTCAAGCTATCTAATGAATATTTGAATGTTTTGTGAAATCAAAGTATTCTTCATATTTTCTCGTATAATCCTCCGTTTTCGAGTAATTTGACGTTCAAAAACAAGGAATATCTGTGAAATTCGAGAAATTTGGTACTTTGGCTGAATGCAACTCTGTTTAAAAGGTAGTTTTGTTTTTCCAGGGGTGGAACAGCTCATTATGAAAAAGATATACCCATTTTAGACTACTTTTGAAATATTTGTACGAATCAAAGGCTCACTCTGTATAGCGTTTATCAATTTGGAATTTTTGATGAATGAAGGAATCTATTCTGATGCTCCACCTCGTCTTTTGTTTTTTTTTGGAAAACTTATTGGACGAAAGAAGTTGAAATTTGGTAATCTGTATTATACAGGCCCTCTTTCATTGCTTAAAAATCAGCATCAGCGAAAAATGTGTGGAAAAATGAAATAAGTAACTTTTTAGTATGGTAGTTTCTCTGTTGCTATCACGCACCAATTTTGTCATCGTCAAACGATGATCGCGTTTCAAATAATCAATTTCTGCCCCACCCAAAGCAAGCCGATACATATATCATTACGGATACTATTTAACGGTACCAGAGCAGCACCAGATCGATCATCCGGTAGGGCTGGTGTTACTCCCACACGCTTAACTCATCGCTCCTACATGATCGGCCAAGTCTATCTTATCGTGGATCGTTGTTCCCCTTGTTGAATCACGATGGATGAATGAATGAATGATTCCATCCGTCGAAATGATAATAATAATACATGCCGTACGGGCATGAGGTCATACATAAGACGGCGACGTTTCTGGATTGAAGCGATAATGTGGGAACAGGATCAAGGTCCGAGCTCTATGGCGTTTGGTCACCCCTCGACAATATGGGATAAGAAGGTTTTTTTGGATTCATTTTTTAGATTCATCGTCGTAATTTATCGGTATTACCGATTTATTTGATACGTGATGATGGTTAATCATCATATTTCTGGGATCCCTGACAGAGAGTCATAAGTGATGAAAAGGTTTCTTGGCAGAACAAGAAAAAAGTTTCAGATTCTATGGTAGCAATTAATTACCACTGAAACCTGGGATTAATTTTCTATAAAATAGGTACTTTGGAAGTTTTCATGATATACAGGGTGAGTCTTTGACTCGTACAAGTATTTCAACGGTAGATCCTTGAGGTGCAAAGAAATACTTTTTTCCTATACCATTTTTTCCGATTCGGACATCCGTTTTCGACACTATTCCGGAAAGATTCTTGACTCAAAGTTTTCACGATAAGCTTGAAAAAGCCTGTTGATTTGCAGTGCTCTAGAATCTATACTTCATTCAATTTTATTTTAGCAGTCGGTTGGCCATGGAAATTTGACATATTTCACTCTGAGTACGAAAATGTGGGGTTATGAAGCTTGTCCAAACATTTTTGGGTTTTAAATCAACGCTATGTTGCCCTTTCTACGTAAAAGTTTCTGTTATTACGTATTTTATCACAATGTCGAATCTCTTCGGAAAATATGTGACGAATATAATTGAAGTTTATACAAACTGTTTGAAGGCATACCAAATCCAGTTATTTGCATGGAAAATACAAGAGATCAGTATAATATCATAATATGCACTAGCTTGAGGAGAGTTAATGTTCGTTATCTTCTTCGGCTTACATCATTTGTAGATTTCAAAAATATTAACCCGAAGATGAAATGCATATGATACAGTGGTTGGGAATGGGTATCTCCCGAAGGAATTAACAGATAATTACAAGAATGTTAAATTCTTCAACAAAAATCATCTTGCATCAATATAAGTAAAAGGAATTGAAGGAAGTTTCAAGTTGAGATGCAACTTCACCGTTGAACAAAAATTTCACATGAATAAACAAGTAACAGGGCAACTTGCGCGTATTTGTGGCTATTCATCTTAATACATTGATGTAATAATAATAATTAGGTATTTATTAGTACCTTAAGACATTTACATTGTATAGGTCAAGTCAAATGAAAAATCCATTTTAGGGAACTTATTCTCCGATGACATTTATCGAAAATCCTGTAGTAAACTTTTCGCATTAATTCACTCAAACATAAAATTCTCAAATGCCACCACTTTTTTGGGTCTCCCAATAGAAGGAAATTCTTTGACATCCTCTTCATTCATAATCTTTCTGATTGTGGAAATAACCAGCTGCAATATACGTCGTTTAGATTCAGATGAAACATTAAATAAATTCTCTTACATTGAATATATTCGCTACCGTCTGACGTATTGTGGATTTTAGAATATCAGGGTATAACTATTTGAATGAGCGGACCTGAATTATAACTAGCACTTCCTGAAACCCTGTCTCACTTTTGGCATTTTCGAATTTTCGCAATAAAAATCACTACTACTACTCTGTAATCTGTGAATAAAAATTGATATTAGTTGTGGCAACGGCGTTATGATATTAACGACATTTCATGAGTGCCAACCTAACTTCGTTCTAGTTACAAAAACTTGAGAAAATTATTTCATGGCCAACCGACTGCTAAAATAAATTTGAATGAAGTATAGATTCATTATAACTTTCTCTAAAAAAAAAAATATTTCGAATGTGTTAAACGACGAAAGATGGCATCGTTTTGCCTTCCCCATTCTCTTGGGGTGTTTTCTCCTTGTTCGCTAAACACCATTACGTGTCGGAGGCGTTGACAATCACCAATCTGTCAAGGGCTCATCGTTCGACGACTTTACGATGCCGGCTAGTTTTATGGGGTGTCATAATTCAACTCGGAATCAAACACGAGCATCGTAGAAGTCGTAAAAGTCGTTCAACAGAAAGCGCACCAATTAATATCTCATTGAAACCTAATACGGGGGGGAGATATAATTGGTATGGTATTATACGGCGGGGGGGTGCAAACTTCCTACCCGTATGGTGCACCGTTATTGCTTCATTCAACGCTCCTAGGACAATGTTTCTGACGTTCATCCCCTGCCACTTATGTGGGACCTTCGGTTCTAGGAAGAGCCGGCCTAGGATCCGCAGTTTCCCATTATTTAGTTACCCCAGAAATATCGGCGTCACTTTGGTACGTTTTTGATTTATGAAAAGGTGCCGGGTACGATGGGGGCCCCAGGAAGTTGGGTCGCCCCATTGTTGAATTAGATTTATGCGGTCAGCAAGATGTTCGTACGGTCATAGAAAAGCGGTAAATGTCGTTGCTATTATTACTTTCTAACGATTCCGCTTTGTGTGTGGGGAGTGGAGGTCTCTATGGGAAACTAGTGCGTTTTGTTCGATTATCGAAGCCCACTTTCGTTTCTGTATATTTTCGGGGTTTTCTAGATCGATAGCAGCCGAAAATGGCGCGTCTTGATTGCTTGTCGACTCTGTGGTTGACATCGAAAATGTTTTCTGTCTTTCCACAACTTCAAATTGCCGATATTCATTCTTTTCCTCAGAATTCGACGTTAAAGAGGAACACACTTACTTCCCACGAATTGGGAATACTCCATCTGACAAAAATGATGTTTTTTTTATGAAATATCACATTTTGAAATAACCATTTCAACCGTTTCCCAAAAAAAATAATTTAAGTACTTAAAAATGAAAAATAAAAATGGATATTTATATTTGAAGCCTTTTCTGTCGATTGCACAAGCTGGCAACGTCGACTGAAATATGCGTTGATGATAAAGGACAACGAAAACTTTATCTTGATGAGATAGACAAAGATGGCCGTCCATGAAGTCTGCGACGAACGAGAAAGGTCGTAAAATTTTATTATATTTTTATGGCCGGTGGCTGTTGAGGCTCGTCAGTAAGTACGCGCCTTATGATGGCTGTAAATAAACAGCTCTTATTCTATAAAAAAGCCATTGTTTTCTTTATTTTCTAGTAGGCGCAGTTGCCAAATCGTAAACTTGAAACGAAGCTATTTAAATTTTAAAACCTCATATTTGGAGAATAATTTTGAATAGTATCCGCAGTGCATTTGAAAAGTTCATGAATTATTCAGTTCAAACTTGCATAGGCTGTGATAACCCAAATTGAGGAGAATTCCCCATTTTGAGAATAAAGATTTTTGACTGAATTCATTTATCACAGAATTTGCGTCACTTCTTTCAATTTTTGCTTTCCCACGATCTCCTTGTGCACTTTACCAGGCGAACATTAATCTATTTTCTTATCGTTTGTGTGACGATATGGATAACGAAAGGAATGTCTTCTCATCCTAGTATGTACACATGTCAGATCTCTTGATTACTATATTCAGCTAAATTGAACTACCTGTAATTATCGGAGAGACACCTGCCATTTAATTCTACATCTTATTCGGCATTAAAAAAAAAAGTTGGAATGAGACAGCCGCAAGAATCGGTCTAACTTTCTAACCTATTTTGTGAGTCAATGAGCATCCATGGGAACATGATTAAATATGGATTCGACTTATTATCAATACGTATAATTATTGCAAAATTATAAATTATAGCTTATGCAACCAGAATTAGCCTCGAATGATGGTCAGGTTCGCAAGTTTAGCTAATGGAAAGTGGACGTTTCTTATTATAAGCAGACGAAAATACTTCGAATTCAAATTAGGTACATATTATGTTTGTTCCTGATTAAAAGACCTTTTGCTTGATTATTCAAGTAATTTTTGAATCTACATAATACCGTGTTGTGTTTCTGACTAGTAGAAATATTTCAACAGTAGATTTTGAGGTCAAAAGAAACACTTTTTTCCTATACCATTTTTTCCGATTTGGTCTTGATAAAACTCACTTTTTTAGGATGTTGTTTAAATAGCAATAACAACCCCTGTCGAAAAATGGTATAGGAGAACCTGGGTCAACTTAAGAATCCAAGAATATACACCATGGTTTCTTTGGTATCGGACATTAAAGTCTATACTGAAAAATGTCGAGGAGAGCATGCTTAGCATCTCCTCACGAGCGTTTTTTCAACATTTTGTTCATAAATATAGGAACCACTGAGCCTGCAGATATTCTGTAGATGCCTCGGTATCGGTAAACAGCTAAAACACAAATTCTACTACGTCCACCCCCCAGAGCCGAATAATATGACGTAACGTAGCAATTAGGCGAAAAAGATCGATGATATACTAAGCCCGAATTTGCATACATAGTCAACCGATCATGTTCGTAATCGGCCTAGCTAAACTGACGGGAAAAAAAACCCAGAAACTAGTATCATTCGTTTGGCGAGTTGTCAGAGAACGACTTAGAATAGCTTGTCGGGAGTTGATCGACCTGAATTAAACTTTTTTTCCTCGTTGCTCCCATTGTTGCTTATTGAATTTCTACTTGTTTTCTCGTACGGGCGTGGTCCGACCGGGTGGGCGTGATACTTTTTAATAATATTATATATATCGTCAATTAAGCGGACTATCCAGATCAGAAGTGGAGATTGCATACCGAAGAATGTTTCGATATTTCGAAAGGTCACATACTTCGCAGGTCCGCAAACTGTACAGTAACGCGGATGTGAGAGAACGGTCGATACGAAGAGGAAGATACATGCATCATTCTTCTTCAATTTAACTGGTCTCGGCTACTTCGAGCTGGTGAAAGCAACGATCATATGGTGCCAGCCAAGATTATCGGGTAATAATCGTATTTGCTATGATGTTTATCTTGTAGGAATGAACTGAATAGCTTGGCTAATGTCAGAAGAAAATCAGCTGAAGAATTCTTAGCCTACTACAGAACCAAACAAAATTTCATTGTCAAAATATTTTATTACTCAACATATTCTTCTCTTAATTGGATACATTTATTACAGCGAACCTGCAACCTCCACAGCTTTTATAACCTCCGCGTTGGAAGAAAATTTATGACCGTTTAAACTTTTTTTTAGTTGAGGAAAGAGAGTCGGATGGAGACAAATCTGGTGAATGAGTGAGGTGTTCTAGTAATTCAAACCCTAAATCACGAATTTTATGAGATTTGTGTGCAGGGGCGTTGTCCTGCAAAAACGAAACATCTTTGGATAGCTTCCCGCGTCTTTTCTCTTTAATTTTTCCTGTATAGTGGTCAGTTATGTCGAATAGTAATCTCCGGTTATTGTTCCACCCTGATCCAAAAAATCAATCATAATTACGCCATGGCAATCCCAAGAAACTGAATCAAGAACTTTTCCAGCAGATTTTTGGACACGAAACTTCTTAGGTCTTGGAGAACCAAAGTGTCGTCATTCTATCGATTGTTGCTTTGTTTCTGAATCGTAGAAATGTACCCAAGTCTCATCCATAGTAACAATTCGATTTAAGAAGTCTACATCGTTTTCAAATAGCGCACAGATCGAACGCGATGCTTCTACCCTTGCACGCTTTTGGTCGACATTCAAACATTTGGGGATCCATTTTGCAGCAATTTTTCTCACGTCCAAATTGACGTGAACTGTATGATGAACGCGTTCGTATGAAATATTCAGTGCTTCAGATATCCGTTTTAGCCCGATTCGACGGTCTGATAAAATCATGTCATGATCTGCATCGGTATTTTCGGGGAATGACACAGAAACTGGCCTTCCCGATCAGTCATCATCTTCAATGGAAAATTTACCTCTTTTGAAGCTCTTTTTTCACGGTCGCATAAGAAGGACATTGTTCACCAAGGGTATTAAGCATATCTTCGTAAATCTGCTTACCTCTTTACCCTTTTAAATACAATTTCCGTGGACATCTTCTTCCTTTTAATTTATTGCGTAACTCTGGTTTACTTTTTTGACCTCAAACTTCACACTGATACTTCTAATCCGTTATTGTTCTTTGCTATGATAATGCAATATAGTTTTTATGCATGGAACTGTTCTAGGCTAACTAGATATCAATACATCCTCGTACTAGTCGATTCCTCAAGCACTATAAGTATTAAAAAACATTTGAAAGGACAGAACTCGATTTGTATAATTGATTGAACTGTTTGCTGAACAGTCGGCGGGGCGGCTTATCCATTACCCCAGTCCCGGACCCGTTTCGGCTTAATAAAGCGGATGGAACTCCCGACTCTTGCTGAATTATCGCGGCCGAGCCACGATCGAGTGCTCGCGGCGGCAGTAATTTTTGGATATTCGGTCCGAAATTGGGGTATAAATTGTGCGGTTCCCCCAGCACACATTTCGCCACCCCCGATCCGCCCCTGTTGGTCCCATTTCGCTAAAACGTCTCGAAAACAATGTTGTCGGCGCCTTAACTCAACGTGTTGACGTAAATAAGATTTATGCCTCCGCCGTAAAATTCTCCCCATAGTTCCTGTGGGATTAATGAAATTCCTATTCGCATAAAACGTTTTATAGTGCGTTTTATGTAGCGGGGGACGACAGGAGATGCAAACAATCGCTTTGAAGTCGCAGTTAAATCTCTGCGCCGAACCGCTTCAAAGTAAAATCTGGACAATTAGAAGACTCAATTATTTTGATACACACCAATCGATCACGTTTAGTTGGTGAAGAAATATGTCTCAAATTGCAAACCTTCTCTGCACGAAACAAAGAAGGTGCGATGGAAAAGAGCCAAAAATGTTTAATACGTCCATAAAAGGAATACGAAATAATTTTAAAAAACGCCCTAACAAATTGTTGTGAACGTGAGAACGAACTATCGACATCGACCTGAATACGCACTATATACCTGATCTGAAACTAGTCCATCATCAACACCCGATACTTCCGATGTCAAAGCGTCTCTACGTCTAATTTTTTACTATCTTCTCGCTTTTTTACGCCGAACAGGAAGGAGGGAGGTTCCTTTTACGCGCACATAAAAAACGTTACAATTTGTTCTCTACACCCATTATTATGTGTCGATGCCTTCCACTTTTCCCTCCGTATATTGAACTTTGACAACCCCGATTCGGATGATCTTTTGTCGGTGTTATTCTTTCGTGAGGGATTAGTCCAGTTCGACAGATGTTTATTGTGCTCGTGTGAAAATCTAATAAATTCAGCTTACTCGCCTTTTAATTGGCACTTTCGAGAGGGGGTTAGGGACTGTGAAACAAGCTGGGGGGTTTTTGGCGCATCTCGATGACGATCATTTGAATTTCTATGCTTGGGGCTTGTTGTAACTTTCGAATTTCGCGCCAAAATGAGGTATCGAAATTTATTGTCGTGTTCTCACCATTGAACATCAACGTTTGGGAGAAGTTTTAGATATAATCCATTCACTTTTATTTTAGCACTCGGTTGGCCATGGAACCGACCAGATATAGCCATTTTAAGTTTTCATAATGAGTTGTGCACAACTTTTGTCTGAAGCAATTTTACATACTCTTAACCGTTCTCGAGTTAGAGGGCGATAAGGGCAAGGAGCTTAGCCACACATGCGAAAGGGCAAGGTCAATGTAGAATCCCAGTCTAATCTACAATTGTCAAAATGACAAGGTATTTCTATGATGACAATTTCGAAATTAGTCACGAAAATTTTAGTGTTGTCTGTGACTGAACCTTAGAATGTACTATTTTCCAACGAGTGAATTTTCGCTTCAGCATGTATCGCTAAACACCTCGCATTAATCGCCATATATCTCGAAAACGTTTGAACGTAGAAAAAATTGCTTGGGACAAAATTTGTGGAAAATGTTAGGCTCTACAACTTTAATAATGAATGCGAAAAAGATTTGAAGCCCAGGGGAGGAGATGATTCAAAAAAACTGATTTTTGTGACCTTTATGGCCAATTTTTATTGTTTCGGCTTGATAAAACTGTCAGATTATATTTTTTCCGTTTTTCTTGAATCATTAGCTTCAAAATAAGAAAAAACGCCACCGCGCTCGAGAATGTACACGTGACTTTTTTTTTGCAACTTTGGCGACCTCCCACACATTTTCGACACATTCAAAGTGTCAGATTGAGAGAATATATACTTTTCAACATGTAATTAACCACATATATCTTAATCTGACACGCTCGAGTATGTACAATGATCGTTTTTTTTTACTATTCTGACAGGCTGTCATAGACAATTCTCCCTATATACAGGTCTAATTGTTGGTAGAGGTAGGTTCGAGTAAATCCCGAATTTTCCTCTTCGGCTCCCCAACTATACAGGGTGAGATTCCTTAGGTGAGTTCAAGAAAAAAAAGTCCCATAAACATGGGGTCGCAAACGTTTCGTTTTCGAGATACAGAGTGTTGAAGTTTGAATGTTTTTCAAGTTTTTTTTCTCATAGTATCTACACTTCACAAGAATCTTTATGAATCATCGCTACAGATCAGGAAAATTTCCATAAAAACTGACACTGAATTCATTCACCACAGCTTACAAAGTGGCCTTCCTATCATAATTTGGATTTTCACGAGGATTTCGAGAGAATCGTTCAAAATTTTTTTTCTCGAAATCGTTGGTAGATACGACAAAACTACAAGAGACCGAAAAGTTTAGTATAAGAACAAAGCTTCTTTTTAAATTTTTTCAAATTAACAGTTGCTCACCAAAAAAAAGTTCTGCAGAAGAACAGGTGGCAGTGTTCCAGAAAAAATATCACCCTGTAGATCTTCTATCGAAATTGCCATGTCACGTGGTGAGAACTCTAAAATGTAATATCTATGCCAAATTTCAGTTGAATATCTTGTGAAGTGTAGATACTATGAGAAAAAAACTTGAAAAAAATTCAAACTTCAACACTCTGTATCTCGAAAACGAAACGTTTGCGACCCCATGTTTATGGGACTTTTTTTTCTTAAACTCACTTAAGGAACCTCCCCTTTTCGTTTGTACGTTCAATTTAGGAACACCCTGTATTATACGATTGCATAAGGATTCATTATCGGAAAAACTTAATTTCGTGAAAAAGTCCAATCGGGGAGCTCTCGCATCTCTAACAACGGGATATGTCGCATTATACGCAGCGTGTCCGACGAAGGCGGCCTGTCCGAAAAAAATCGATCGGCCAAAGCGAAAAAAAAACCGCTCGCATTCCTGGGCCCACCAATTAACTGGACGTATTCGAGGTTCCCCGAACCGTGAGCGACTTTTTGCCCGCGCCGGCATATCTGCGCTCCCGTTACCGGCATCGACTATCGGTCAATCATCGAAGAATCGTCATCCGCGGGCCGGTTCTTCTTCTTCTTCTCCTGCTTCACTTACATACGGACCTCGTTAAAATTATTGTTTTCTTAGCGGGGTGTAACCGGACCGATGTGAACTGTCATTATACCACGTTTTTTCGCTTAATTTCGGCTAATTATCTGGGCGATGCATCTTTAATGCGGTCTCTCTAACCGGTCGCGTTCCTGAATTCTGGTCGGTTCGGGATCCCTCGCTGATAAATTTCTCAATTTGGGATGGGGGAATTCATTTACCGGCGAGTTTTTCATTTTTCGATAATTTCTGTACAAGCGAAGCGCAGCGGAATCTGGACCCCGAGATTAATTGGCGGTTTCCAATTAGTCGACTTGAGAAATTGCCGTTTTGAAAGATGGCCCGGTTTTTTCTGCATTTTTCGACCTGTTTCGGGGGAAGAGAAAGTTGTCCGGGGTTTTTCAGCATCCTATTCATGGACCCAGAGGAAAAAACCTATACAGGGTGTATTCAGCTTACACTTTTTTGTAACAAAAGGTAGAACTGGTCAAAAAGAAGCGTTCCACCAAAAATCACCTGTACAATTAAAAATAGATCATTTGTTATCTGAATTATTGCAAAGCAATGGGAAGACACGTATCTCGTAATGACTGACTCAACCATATCGCACGATACAACAATGTTTTTCACGTGACCTGATGCAACTAATCAGATAGACTCGGATGTACTGAAGCATTTATTGTCCAGCCATATGTTACGTTTTCTTTCGTTTTTCCAATGCTCTAGATCCGTACTTGGAATTTTGTCGAAATTCTAGTGGTTGCATCTCAGCCATCTTGAATACTTTGTACAGGGTGAGACAAATATTTCAACGGTAGATTCTTGAGGTCAGAAGAAACACTTTTTTCCTTCAACGTTTTTTACCGAATTGGCTCGGTTTAAAAGATACAGGCTGTTAAAAAACCATAAAAAATGTTATTTTTACTCTTATCTCACAAGTTTTTGTAACTAGAACGGAGTAAGGTTGGCACTCATGAAATGTCGTTAATGTCATAACGCCGTTGTCACAACTAATATCAATTTTTATTACGAAAATGCCGAAAGTGATTGAAAAAAAAGACAGGGTTTCAGGAAGTGCTAAAGAATTCAGATCCGCACATTCAAATAGTTATACCCTGATATTCTAAAATCCACAATACGTCAGACGGTAGCGAACATATTCAATGTAAGAGAATTTATATAATGTTTCATCTGAATCTAAACGACTTATATTTCAGCTGATCATTTCCACAATCAGAAAGATTGTGAATGAAGAGGATGACAAAGAATTTCCTTCTATTGGGAGACCCAAAAAAAGTGGTGGCATTTGAGAATTTTATGTTTGAGTGAATTAATGCGAAAAGTTTACTACAGGATTTTCGTTAAATGTCATCGTAGAATAAGTTCCTGAAAATTGATTTTTCTATTTTTCATTTGACTTGTCCTATACATTATAAATGTCTTAAGGTACCAATAAATACCTAATTACATATTATTATTATATCAATGTATTAAGATGAACAGCCACAAATACGGGCCAGTCGTCTTGTTAATTGCTTATTAATGTGAAATTTTTGTTCAAAGGTGAAGTTCATCTTGACTTGAAACTTCCTTCAATTCATTTTACTTATATTGATGCAAGATGATTTTTGTTGAAGAATTTGACATTCTTGTAATTATCTGCTAATTCCTTCGGGAGATACCCATTCCCAACCACTGCATCATATGCATTTCATCTTCGGGTTAATATTTTTGAAATCTAAAACTGATAAACGTATTCAAACTTTAGCCAAAGAAGATATCCAACATTTACTCTCCTCAAGCTAATGCATATTATGATATTATACTGATCTCTTGTATTTTCCATGCAAATAACAGGATTTGTTATGCCTTCAATCAGTTTGTATAAACTTCAATTATGTTCGTCACATATGTTCCGAAGAGATTCGACATTGTGATAAAATACGTAATAACAGAAACTTTTACGTAGAACGGGCAACATAGCGTTGATTTAAAACCCAAAAATATCTTGACAATCGTCAAAACCCCACATTTTCGTAGTATACAGAGTGAAATGTGTCAAATTTCCATGACCAACCGAGTGCTAAGATATAATTGAATGGAGTATAGCTTGTTATTCTGAAGCTAATTTTGTTTTTCCAGGGGTGGCACAGCTCATGATGAAAACTTAAAATGGCTATATCTTTTTATCAGGGCCGGGTCAGGAAAAATGGTATAGGAAAAAAGTGTTTCTTTTCACCTCAAGGATCTACAGTTAAAATATTTGCACGAGTGAAAGATTCATTCTGTAGAGAAAAGAATAAAAATTTGACACGTATATCCCTTCATATGAAGAACGTGTAGTGACAAAAAACCTCCCAGATTCTGGGATCAGTACAACGATCGAATATCGCTTCTTGAGAAGCCTCAATACCCTCTTCTGCACAAGTAGTCAACGAAATGTACTGTTTATGTAACGCAGCAACTACTTCCGCAAACGTGACGTATCAAAGGCAAGATAAAACATGCAATTCTCGCTGCATTTATCACCCCACAATTTTAATAGATACAATTATTCAGCCACCTCATATCATTACGAACCGGAAAGCGTATCAACCATAATAATAATTGATACCTGCCGTAATACTACTCCATTTTCAATTAGCTCCTTCGAAAGCTAAATTCATCATGGAAATTTTCCCAAGGCAGTTTTCCACTCATTCGGAAGTGTGGAAAGCATCCATCATTGTTTCTATCGATGAAAAACCGTGCTTTATGAACCTTTCTGTTCAGAATCTCAAAATAGTTGTGAAGATTTGTGAAAACAAACAGAAAATAATAAGGTGAGGAGTGTTCGGCATGAATGAAACGAGCGTGTGGTTGTTGAATGAACTTTAAACGATCATTGAGGTTATGTAGGTGTGAGGGCATGAATGGGCACGGGCCTTTTGAGTGGGCGACGATGGAACGGGAAAAACGGACGGGTGTAGATTCGGGGGGCTACAGACGACCACGTCCTTATACATATTCAGCGCCATATCCTTACACTACGTAATAAAACCACGTGTTCATCCGAACTTTCGCCGACATTCAATGTAAATCAGCCGTTTTCCATTGGAATAAAAGGGAAATCGCAGGTTGGGCGATCGAAAACGACGCAGAAAATGAACACGGAAAAAGAAATTTTCCTAACGTTTTTCCTTTCAGTATCAGCATTGTTCTTTCTTCTATCATTTCAATTGAGAGTTTGAGGATTATTTGCAACGCTCTTAAATTCTTGATAGTTGGAGGGTCAAGACGGGCACCCATCCAGGTACACAACTCACCCAAAGCTGCTATATTCCGAATAGTAGAGATACAAAATAGTATTCGGACAAAATGATCTACCGCGTCGAAAAATGCTTCTTCCAGCTCGGAGCATCATCCTGGAACAAAGTTTGCGCCCACAGACCAAGAAAAAGACGAGTCCGCAACTTCGCACGAGGAGAAAAGCGTTTTCTCGGAAAGCAGCAACTTCCCACCGGGAAGGAGAAACCCAACCTGCTCCCAACTATTTTTAGTGCATAGTTGAACGTTCCTTGCACCTAAACCTCCTTCAGTATCGCGTAATTCGAACCTTCGCTCAATGAACGATGCGGCAAGGGACGGTCTAAAACCGCACGCCACGCGAATGTCAATGCCCTTCTACAAATATGTGTGTGTGTGTGTGTCTTGGCGATGAGTATCTACATTGTTACTCGCGTTGCACTATCGGTTTCTGTCAAGTTGCGATGACGCGATCCGCAGGATATGCACGGGAGGATCCCGGGAGGCTATGAAGCAGTCGTTTACGCGCAATGCTTTGGCGTCAAATGAATGCGAAATTGGCTAGGAACAGAAAACTAATCGACTTGATGTATTGTTCCCCAATTTTTCTGCGATATTGCAAAGGTAGCATCAATTCGTCGTCTACAGTTCGCCCTCTTGTTCTAATGTACAGGGTGGGCAAAATTCGTTGTCTACTGAGAGGAACTCGAGAACTATAGCAGCTAGAAGAAAACGGATGACACATTCTCGAGTTCTTTTTTCCTGACTATTCCAAATCTGAAAACAGATCCAGCCTAACGCTCATAGATTTTGAGTTATGACCGAAAATTGAGAAATTGTCATTTTCAATGAAGCTGAATAACTCGCTTATTTAAACTCGTATTCGAAATCCGTTGTTACATTCTACAGGCACTTTTTTATGAGGAATTCGAATATGATATTGAGAAATTTTTCGATCCAGTCATTTTCGAGATACGACAGGGATTTCTGATTTTTCAAATGAAAACTATAGTTGAAAGTTCTATTCTATTCTATTCTATCATATGTCGCTATTCACATGAACGAGAAAAAATTCAATACTTTTTCCTGCTTTTCGATTCTTTGTTGAATTATAAGTAGGCTGGGATACCATAGCAACCGTTGAATATGCATTATCTTTTGTGAACCTGAGCCTCTATGATTGAAATCACGGATTGCTGAATAAATATTTCGATGATTAATTTGCCATCGTTTGTTCTCGCGATGTTTGGCATGCTTATCTTACGATGGTTCACAATTCGAATACTACCGTTGACAGAAATACCTATTTTTTATCATCTTACTTCTGTAAAAATTATAATTATAGATAGGTATCGTATTTTATTTATTATATTACTGACTCTTGAAGATTCTTTCATAAATAGAAAAACGATAATTGAATAAATTTTCTTCTTTAATAAACAGACGAAAGTCTTTTACTCTCTTTAAGAGGATATTGATCTCGATATCGATATATAAAAGAAATAATTATTCGTCAGTCGGTGATTCTTATCACAGAAGGTTGAGTTCACATAGGATTATGTGGAGTTCACGAACCATAATGCATTTTCAACGGTCGCTATGGTTACGCCAGCCTACTGAAAATTCAACAGTGAATCGAAAAGCAGGAAAAAGTATTGAATTTTTTTTCTTACGTTATATTCATGTGAATAGCGACATATCATACATTTTTGAAATCAGCAAAAAAAATTGCAGCAAGATGAAAGAAGTTTCAACTATAGTTTACATTTGAAAAATCAGAAATCCCTGTCGTATCTCGAAAACGACTGGATCAAAAAATTTATTAATATCATATTCGAATTCCTCATAAAAAGTGCCCGTAGAATGTAACAACAGATTTCGAATACGAGTTGAAATAAGCGAGTTATTCAGCTTCATTGAAAATGACAATTTCTCAATTTTCGTTCATAACTCAAAATCTATGACTGTTAGGCTGGGTCTGTTTTCAGTTTTAGATTAGTCAAGAAAAAAGAGCTGGAGAATGTGTCATCCGTTTTCTTCTAGCTGCTATAGTTCTCGAGATCCCTTCAGTAGACAACGAATTTTGCCCACCCTGTACAGGGTGGGCAAAATCTCAAAAGGGTATTCCGGAGAATGGGAAAAATCTCATCAGGAACGATGACGTCAAGCGAATGACGAGGACGTCGATGACGGTGCAACACCTGATGCTAAAAAAGTGACTTCTGGCGTATTCCCCGGGTTATTAACCTGCCGCCTCGTTAACCATCGATGTTCACATGAATGAAAATTAAACTCGATTAACCGCCATTATTTACTAATGATAAACCTGTCCCTCGAACGATTACGCACGACCGCACTAAATCAATTATATAACCATTGTTTGTTTGATAAACAATCTTGTAAACAGCACTCTCCGTACCTCTCTTATCGGTTACAAAACTTTTCTTCGTCACAGACACATCAACGTGAAACATCCAAGACAAGCAGTTGTCTCACATTTTGACATTTTTGAAAATTTTCAACTCACCTTCTAAACTCTTGACCGAATCGCATCGGGGAGGGGTGGATCCACCTGAAAAAAAAATAATTGATACTCTCTGTCAACTAAGGATAATAATATAATCATTTCTTCTGAATTCCAAAGAGAAATATAAATTTATAATAGAATAAACATGATAAAAGGTAAAATACTTCAATTTTACTCGTAATCGACTGTTAAAGTAAAAGCTCTTTTGGTGGCAAACAAGGAAATCAATAAAAATCCAATGACTTCTCGAAAGTAAAGGGAGAAAGAAGGCTTATTTACTGTTATGGATATCCATCACAAAACCCACAATTTCATTGAAAAACCTTTCACCGAAACCTATCAAAACGCAGCAAATCACTCACAATGGTTGAAATATTGCTTCCAACATTCTAATGGGAATTGAAAGAAAGACACTTAAAAACCAGAAAAGACGTTCATCACAGTTGATTTACAGAGAGTTAACTGTAATGGGTATATAATATTAAAAGATTCGAATCAGCATCAGACAATCTTCTGCAGTATAGAAAACTATATGCAGGGTGAGTCTTGACTCGTATATAAATATTTCAACAGTACATTCTTGAGGTCAAAAGAAACAGTTTTTCCCTTACGATTTTTCGCGAATCGGCTAGGTTTAAAAGATACAGGCTGTTGAAAAACCATAAAAAATGTCATTTTTAGTTATATCTCACAAATGGTTTTATCGAATGAAATGAATTCCGGAATATAGTTTTTCATTTATTTGATGAATATTTTTCGAATACAAGATATCACCCACGTCTTCCAGTTTCCTCATTATGACCGTAACGTACCATAAAAATACCAAAAATTCAAAGAAACCAACTCTTGAAAATAAGTTGGACGCTATCTAATGAATATTTGATCGTTTTGTAAAATAAAAGTATTCTTCATATTTTCTCATATAATGCGCCGTTTTCGAGTAATTTGATGTCCAAAATTCAAAAAGTATCTGTGAAATTTGAAAAATTGGGTACTTTAGCTGAATTAAACTCTGTTTGGAAGATTTACAGATGTGTAGTGTCACAGATTTAGCTAGTTATTCTGAAGGTTATTTTGTTCTTTTCAGGGGTGGCAAAGCTCAGAACTTCGAATCAGAAAAAATTGTGTAGGAAAAAAAGTGTTTCTTTTGAACTCTCTTGAGTCGAAATATTTGTACGAGTCAAAGGCTCACCCTGTATAGGTACACACGAATCTTGAATTTCATCTATCCAACTTCAACGTTTTCGAAAATAGGTTTTTTATGACACCACTCCTCAAATTTCAAAATCTTATCCAAGAGTTTTTGTTAAAAAGTCGTTTTCCAGTGCCTTTTGGCTCATTCGATTTCAAACGTTAATTATTGGAGATAACGAATCGAAAATGGATGAAACACGGTCTAGATCAAGATAATTAAAAAGAGTTATTCAAAATAATTTCAAATCACCTACACAGGTGATTAGTCTGGTGGTAGGAATCCTAGCTATGAACCGAAAGGGCTCGGTTTCGAACCCCCATGGGGTAAAAAAACTTTCTTTGGCTTTGGAGTTCCGATTGTTAACTGTTTGATAAAAAAAACAAAGGGTGAAGTGCTCAAGAAGGATGACGACATTTACTTATAAAGGTGTCAATCAAATTTCCATCATCCTAGTTCGAATCTAATCTCCCGTTTTTCCGTTCCTCGCGGCAACGTCGAACCGGCTCTTTCCCGCCGTCTGAGGTACGGTCGGGGGAAACGGAAAAGCTTGTCGCGACCTTCGCACGAGGCGTCGGTCAGCGGCCCGAGCGGCGCTGACGTCGCGCGGCAAGGACGCCCCCGAATTTCGGGCGGGTGGCTGCGGGCCCCAAATTCTCCTCTGCGGCGGCGGCCGCCGACCTTGACAGTAAACAAAACGTCGTCATTTCAACATCGCATATCGCACGGCCACCGTTTCTGATAGATATCATTGGCGTTTTCGCTCTCAGACGCTCAGGGAAAAATAAAACAAGAGGGGAAAAACGATAACATTCTCAAAAGTGAGCCTTGACAATTCTGAAGGCAGACACGAATAACCCCCTGGAGAAATTAACAGACCGAAAGACCGACAAAAATTTGGAGACATCAATAATTAAACGCGAGTAGCCACGTTCTAATTTCGCTAATTCGTTTAGCGTCAGTTTGAAGGTGACATTTCGTCGCCGAAAACAGCTAATGGCCCCAAATTGATGAGTCATACGCAATTTCTAGACGGTCCATCTTCCCGTAGGACCGTGACCTTTCGACCTTCGAAATTTAAATGGACCCCAGGACGGAGGGACGGCGCAAAACGCTTCCTTCGTTCAGGGAAAAAATCGCGGAGATTGAAATGACGGAAACGTGCCCAGCATGGCCGTAACGTATTTCGTTTCACTGAACCAGCGCTTCTTCTTCTTCTTCGATTTTCTCGCAACGTAGGAGGGGATCGAAACAAAAAGATTGCAAAGAAGGGCGGCCATGGCGGAAAATGCGTTTGTTTATCATTTCCGAACTTCTTTTAAAGAATTTTCTCGCACTCTGGATTCGATAAAAAAGCTCTGTCTTCTTTTATACGGTGAAACTCCACGATGAGTTTTTAATTAGGTGTGAACTGTGGTCTCGGAAACTAGAATAGCTAGAGCAAAACCGGTGACACATTTCTTTGCTCTTTTTCAGAGAAACAAAGAATGGTGAAAACCGTAGCTTCCTACGATTCTTCGTTCCTGAGTTATTAGCAAAAAATGAGATTTCGAAAAGACTTCTTTGTCTTTGAAGTTACAGGTCAGAAACTTGAACTGTCTACAGGCACTTTTTCACGTAGAATTCACTGACAAGCTTAAAATATTTTTTCGTTTTGAATTGTTTCTTCAGATGCCAACTTTCATTGAATTGAAAAAAAAATCATTTCAGTAGATTCCATCTATACAGGGTCTCCGCGCCATCATTCTATTAACTATACAAAAAAGAGTTTCAAATAAAACTTTCCTCTTTTTAAGTAGAGCATCTCCTGACATTATTTGGAACTATACAAAGTGTTTCGTTTCTTATGCACAGCTATCAACTTCGTTATTTTAAATGGAACACCCTATATATTTTTACATTTTTGAATTCCTTGTTGAATTTGAATATAAGTTTGATGACACAACTATGTCTGAAATCTCAACGGTTTTCGAGAAATTTGACTTTTTATTAATATTTTGACAGTTTGAGGTACTTACATAAAGGACTATGGCTCCGTCCCTATTCTATGTAATTGATTCAAATTTGGACTGTGTCTAGTCAATAAATGAAACATTAAAAATTTTCTTTGTAAATAACCATATTATATACAGGGTCCACGAAAACGTAAGTCCATTATCAAGACAGAAATTGATTAAAATCTTCATTTTTTTAAATGGCAACCCATATTTTTTTCTGTTTATTATTAAAAACAACTAAGAGCGAACAAAAAATGTTTAAATAATACACAGAAAAAAATATGGGTTGCCTTTAAAAAAGATTTTGATGAATTTCTGTTTTGATAATGGATCTACGTTTTCGTGGACCCTGTATATAATATGGTTATTAACGAAGAAAATTTATAGTGTATCATTAGTTGACTAGACACAGTCCAAATTTGAGTCAATTACATAGAATAGGGACGCAGCTATAGTCCTTTATGTAAGCACCTCAAACTGTCAAAATATTAATAAAAAGTCAAATTTCTCGAAAACCGTTGAGAATTCAGACATAGTTTTATTATCAAACTTATATTCAAATTAAACGAGGAATTCAAAAATGTAAAAATATATAGGGTGTTCCATTTAAAATAACGAAGTTGATAGCTGTGCAGAAGAAACGAAACACTTTGTATAGTTCTAAATAATTTTAGGAGATGCTCTACTGAAAAAGAGGCAACTTTTATTCGAAATTCTTTTTTGTAGAGTTAATAGAATTAGAGTAATCAACCGCTGCCTCATGGCGCGGGCACCCTGTATAAAAGTGCCCAAGATGGATGAAACACGAAAATTTTCCGATTGCCCATCCCTGAAATCCCCGCGGAATACAAATCGACCGACGAAGAAGCGCCAATGTCGAATATAATTATCATATCAACATTTTTATCCGGTGACATTTCCTCAGAGACCCGAAATTTATTTTATCTACACGGCAATAACACGTGCGTCCCAATAATCACGAAACGTTCTCGGTTTCAAGGTACTACTCCCGTCGTGAATCGAAACGTAAAAATCTCAATAAAATAAATTGTGCGTGTTTTTATTTCTAGATGGTCTCTTTTGTTGATTATAATGGCGAAACTAGAATTATTTTTACCTCGACGGCGAATGGAATGTTAGAAATTATGTTTCACGACGAAGCGTGTAATAGAGAAACAAAGTTCATCAAAACCCATTCTTCTTAAATGGACAAAACTGACATAATCGATATTGTTTCAACAGAACCGGTTTATCGGCGAATTTTTCTGTGATATTTCAAGTTTTCGAGACTATTTGAATTAATGAATATCAAGTTAATTTCGTATTTCTAAATCGATGCTGCAAATACGTGACCAGATTAATTTTAACCAAAAAGCGACGTATTTGAAATGGGCAAGGTCATTCACGACTTAACCAAAGTTTCTCCATGTCTAAACAGTTCCACGGTTAGTTGCCTGGAACACTACCGTGTTGGAAAGACTTGTGGCGGGTTCGAATCCCGCTGGAAACCAAAGGGAATTTTACGAGTACCAAATTAAAAATCGTTTACACCATCTTATTGTAGCTAAACATGTAAACAAGCAGATTTACACTTGTCAATACAGATTTTAACCCTGGTTTAAAGATTATTAAAAAGAAAAGAAGATCTACTGACTCATACGGCGCGCGAATTGGCATCACAGGAAGTAATGAAGCGAAAATTTGAAATCGACACCGGCTCATCGTCTAAAATTAGTGGTTCGAAAATAGAAACTAGAAACACTTCGGGGATACTGGATCGAACCAGGAAGTTTAATGGTCGGCAATAAAAATGCCTGAAACAATGCATGCAGAACCATGCCTCTGGATTCGATTAACCGTGACCAAGTGAACTACTAACCCAAAGCCGGCCCTATTGTTCCCTAGCTACGACTAAATAGGTCGTTGGGAGAAAATTTCACGAATCTATAAAAATTTCTATTAATAAGAACTAGACCGATCAAATTTTACGATCTTTTTCGTTCCCGAATACGCCTTTTATCATATTCGACGGCAGGTGTCTTCGCATAATTAGAGACATTAATCTGACTCGGTTCTTCTCGAATTCTCCCATAACAGGTTTGTTGTTAGGACTCCCGGGGAATGTATGTCAACATCTGCCCAAGATTTCCTCGGCAATATTTTGACAGGTGAATAATGCGAGTCAAGGTCCCGCCGCCTAGACTCGGGCAGGAAACGATCATTTCATGGCCGGTAAAGCGTGCTAACTAACGAAAGGGAGAAGATCGGGAGATAGGGACCCATTAGTGGGGAATGATTTCATCCTATTTTATCGTATTATCTGACTATTATCGTAGATCTCATTAGAAGGGACGAGGCTAACGCTAAAAGCTGAAAATTTTAAAGGGGGTTGGTTTTTTTGAATGGATATTCGCATTTCTGGGACGATTGGCATATACAGGGCGAGTCTTTGAATATTTTAACAGTAGATTCTTAAGAAAACACTTTTTTCCCATACCATTTTTCCGAATCGGCTCGGTTTTAAAGATACAGGCTGTTGAAAAACCATTAAAAAAAATTATTTTTGGTTTTATCTCACAAACGGTTTTATCGAATTAAATGAATTTTGGAATATAGTTTTTCGTCCATTCGATGAATCTTTTGCGAACCCAAGATATCACCCACTTCTTCCAGTTTTCTCATTATAACCATTAAGTACCATAAAAAGGCCAAAAATTCAAAGAACCCAACTCTTGGAACTAAGTTGGACGCTAGCTAATGAATATTTGAACATTTTGTAAAATAAAAGTATTCTTCATATTTTCTCGTATGATGCGCCGTTTTCGAGTAATTTGATGTTAAAAAGTATGTGTGAAATTTGAAAAATTGGGTACTTCGGCTGAATACATCTCTGTTTTGAAGATGCACAGATTTAGCTAGTTATTCTGATGGTAATTTTGTTTTCGCAGGGTTGGCACAGCTCATTATAAAAACTCAAGATGGCTATATTTTTTATCAGGGCCGAATCAGAAAAAATGGTATAGGAAAAGCGTTTCTTGTGACGTCAAGAATCGACTGTTAAGTTGAAATGTTTGTAGGAGTCAGATAATCACCCTGTATGTGCCAAATTCGCCTCGAACTTTAATAGTGAAAAAAAATCAACAAAGTAGTTACACAAAAAGTCCGATAACGAATATTTGGGGTTGAAAGAGATTTAAAAAAACTCAAAGCTCAAGTGGAAAGTTCTTCATCTTCCAATTCAAATGGGGGGTGATTCTTTGCGAGAGAGTACGTTTAGGAGGAATTTATAATGTTATAAAGTTCCTAATTGGATTTAAAAAAAATCATCTCTAAAACTTTCTTCTCATCTCCTCCGCATCGACTTCCACGTACCACATATCCAAGCTCCAATTCAACTGGGCAAAAACCATAATCATATATCATCCAAACTGTTCATAATCGAAAAGGAAAGTCCAAGGAAGCGACAGAAAACAATGATCATTGTCGTCCACAAGATCATCCAATTTTTTTTCCGACTTAGACCCGAATCCAATCACCTTTTACCGAAACCCTAATGACGATCTAACGATGCCAAAACACGTTCAACTGCTGAATATTGCACGCATACATAGACAGAGAGAGAGAGATAGAGAGAGTTAACGAACCCGATCGATTTTTTTGGGCAGAACGTCAAGGCTACGCCGCTCACTGTACCAAACAAATATAGTGCGTTCTAAGATTCGCTAAAAGTCAACAAACTGCTAGTCATGAGGAGGAATACCTGGCTAGTGAGACAATCGGCAGGATCAGTGACTTCCAAGGGGCCACGGTAGGTACGGTGATAGATTGCAGGCTATTTGATCACTCCTAATTTCATTAACGGAGGAGGCGTCTGTATAAACCCACTACGATGCGAGAATATCATCGTGGTTTTGGTAGCTGACTCTAAAACCGACACCACCTGTCTGTGATAATCCGATTAAGGGGTCAATACTGTACGAGAACAATTCATTGTGTAATCTTGAAGTAAACGAATGATTTGCCGAAAAAATCAAGCAGTCAGAAGACTTTGGCATGGTCTCAGCAAGACGCTGCCACTTGACAAAACACTGATTGTCTTGCCTTTCCTGACTGTAACATCCAATGGCTCGTTGAAATGAAGTGGCCACTTTGTTCTCACGATTTAACACCCTTATTCATTTTCCGTGGGTTCACATAAAGTTACAGTTAACGATTCCTTGAACACCAAAGATCAAAACATCAAAACCATAAGTAAAGCCTGATAGACAAATGTGATGTTTAAATGTATATACATAGGCCCAGCAAAAACAGGTTTTCCCTAACCCTATTAGATCCGTTTGCACCAAACGCACTTAGTGTTAAGTGTCCCTTAAAATGAAACCTTAACTTATATTACGTTAAGTGATATTTAAATGGCTAAAGCTAGCCTTAAATTTAAGCGCTCCTGTAATGACCACTTAGGTATTTAAGGGCGGGATTCTAACCTAAAATAATTTGTTGAACTGGCTGCAGAACTTCCCATTTTTGATGGATTTTGAAAATTGAATGAATTCATTGCTGAATACCAAGCCTTTTCTTTCGTCTTTATTGTAATGCCATCAGTCTTTTTTAATTTTCAATTTGGTGTCACAAATAATACTATAGTTAGCAACAAACTGTTTTTTTCTGTTGAGAAGTTGAGTGCCCTTCGTAAATTACCACCACTTGCTTGGCAATCATTCACCGTAGTCGTACTAACAAGGGCAATAAGGACATTTTCTTCACGTTCCTCTTCAACATTAGTAAAACAAATTCACACAAGACTTTACAAAGAAAGTGTTGTACTTATATAAACTTAGGTACCTTTTATTTGACAATCATTATCATTATCAATATTAATGCTAATTCAACAATAAAGAGTTGTTACTCTTTGATAATATTATAATAATATCCTTGACACTGACTGACAGGACAATAAAGTTAGGTTAATGAAATGACAACGATCATCGGCAACCGGCCAACCAATGAAATGGCTTTATTGGACTAGGATAAAGTTGCACCAAAATAAAAAGCTGAAATATCACTAGATATAAAAACTTAAGGGCCCCTTACTTAAGATTCTGTTAAGCCACAGTCGTGCAACTGGGAATAAAATTAAGCATCCATTAACTTTGAACGAGGCTTAGTTAAGTACTCCTTTTAAGGGGGATTGGTGCAAACGGACCTTATTGTACTCAAAGAACTGTCATTTAAACAAACATAGATCTTCAACGAAAATAGCAGGAAAAGACTACGGATGGAGTAGAATCATTCCACAGTATGGATTTAGTATCAGAGAGTTCAACTGAAACGAACAGAAGTATTTTCATAACAGCACAATGAAAATTTAAAAGGAAAACTATTTCACGAATAAAACGGAATAAAAAGAAAATAAAATAAATGGAACATAATGATGACGCAAATAAGAGGTGATCTTTCGTCTCCAGGTCAAGTGTTTATTGGTAGTGATGAAAATTTTCCATTGAGAAACGTTCCTGAGTCAATTTTGAATATTTATTGCGATCCGAAGGATATCTACGCCATTCCAAATCACATTATTACGTTTTTCCCATTCAACTATTTCTACAAAATCGAGAACTAACGAGGTATAAATTTTCCATCGCCAATTGTCATAGGTGGTTATCCAAGTTATTTCATCTGTATATTGACGCATTAAAATTGAACCAAGTGGACCTTTCTCTCAATCAAACAAAGTGAATAATTGCACGCAATCAGGTTCGTCATAAACACTCGATACCCTCAAAAAGGATCCCGTTTGATATCAATAAAATTCGTGATAAGCATGTAATGTAACACTTCCAAATTCGAGTCGCCATCAGATTTTTATTGAAACGTTACTTGCCTTTCGATTTATTAATGTTGGAGTGCCAGCCAATCCCGAAGAAACCCACTATTTCGATTTCGTTCACTGTATGAACCTACCTACAGTTTAATCGGCATTTAAACCGAAAAAACCTCTAATAGTTCAGTTTATTTGGCAAATCAAATCTGTTCAGATGTTGATATGGTGAACATCTGTGAATCAACATTGATTTGCTAATCAGCAGTCTATATAATCTTCGATGGGCTTCAATATAACGTCGCGTAGAGCACTTGTATGAAACTTTCTATAGCCATTTCAACATCGAATAGAAACAGCTTCAAACAGATCAACCATAATATTGCAAGTCTCAGGAAGATCAAATGATAAGACCACATAAAATCTGCTAGAACTTGCGGCAGAAGGTTCATCTGAGATGAATCCATTTTGAGTAGCCACATAATTCGAAATTCACTGATGAGAAAGAACGTAATTGTATGAGCCTTTCTATAGCTGTTTCAATATAGGAATTGAGGCAGCCTCAAACAGGACAAATTAATGTAGCAAGTTTCAGGAAGACCGTACGTTAAAGGGCGCGTACGACCTGCTAGAACTTGCAACTTCTCACATCTCACCGAAACTCTTACGTGCATGGCATCATTGTCCAATATATTACCTGCAACAAAAAGAACAAATTTAGTTTAAATCGAAAACGCAGGAAAAACGACATATTAATCAATAAGTTTCGTTCGAGAGCCTATTTTTCGAGCATCATTTGAATTGGCGAGATAAACGCAAGTACTTAAAAGTTAAAAGATTATTTTATCAAGGCAAAGAATTCATACGTAACGATTACAGTAACTACGCATCAAAGAACGAACTCGAATATTCAGGACTAATATAATGCGCCATCCTAATTATATTCCCTGCGAAAGTTCGAGGATAATTCATTTTTTGAATAATAAGTCACAATAGATCATCGAATTATCTAAGCTGAAACTTATGAATATTGGTAGCCTGGTAGACCTTGAAACGGATATGTTAAATTAAACAAAGAACGGGCCATATATTCGGACCTTTACCGGAAAAATCCTTTCATTCAAATGAGACGCTAATGAATGGGATTTTCGAGTGTGAATATCATTAACAATTCCAATATTCCACGACGACAGTCTGGAGTATTTAACACGCATTTGAATATGCGAAATTACCATTATTAGATCTTTGAATGGCCACAGACCCAAATACGTTTCCGCCAAAATTATCGCATTTCGAATAAGGATTCGACTAAAACTTACTTAAATATATTGAATGACATTAAAATAAGGACACAGAAGTTAAATATTTTCGTGAGTGATAAAGTATAGTTCCATCTCAATCAGAAGTCAATTCTTCCTTTCTTTCTAAAGGAAGTTCATATCTATACTCCATTCACATTTATTTTAGCAGTCGGTTGGCCATGAAATAATTTTGTCAAGTTTTTGTAACTAGAACGGAGTAAGGTTGGCACTCATGAAATGTCGTTAATGTCATAACGCCGTTGCCACAACTAATATCAATTTTTATTTCGAAAATGCCGAAAGTGATTGAAAAAAAGACAGGGTTTCAGGAAGTGCTATTTAGAATTCAGGTCCGCTCATTTAAATAGTTGATAGTCTTTAAATAGTGATATTCTAAAATCCACAATACGTCAGACGGTAGCGAACATATTCAATGTAAGAGAATTTATATAATGTTTCATCTGAATCTAAACGACTTATTATTCAGTTGAATATTTCCACAATCAGAAAGATTGTGAATGAAGAGGATAACAAAGAATTTCCTTCTATTGGGAGACCCAAAAAAGTGGTGGCTTTTGAGAATTTTATGTTTGAGTGAATTAATGCGAAAAGTTTACTACATGATTTTCGATGAATGTCATCGTACAATAAGTTCCCGAAAATTGATTTTTCTATTTTTCATTTGACTTGTCCTATACATTGTAAATGTCTTAAGGTACCAATAAATACCTAATTATTATTAGTATTATATCAATGTATTAAGATGAACAGCCACAAATACGGGCCAGTTGTCCTGTTAATTGTTTATTCATGTGAAATTTTTGTTCAAAGGTGAAGTTCCTCTTGACTTGAAACTTCCTTTAATTCCTTTTACTTATATTAATGCAAGATGATATTTTGTTGAAGAATTCAACATTCTTGTAATTATCTGTTAATTCATTCGGGAGATACCCATTCCCAACCACTGCATCATATGCATTTCATCTTCGGGTTAATATTTTTGAAATCTACAACTGATGTAACGTATTCAAACTTTAGCCAAAGAAGATAACGAACATTAACTCTCCTCAAGCTAGTGCATATTATGATGCAAATAACTGGATTTGGTATGCCTTCAATCAGTTTGTATAAACTTCAATTATGTTCATCACATATTTTCCGAAGAGATTCGACATTGTCATAAAATACGTAATAACAGAAACTTTTACGTAGAACGGCCAACATAGCTCTGATTTAAAACCCAAAAATGTTTTGACAAGCTTCATAACCCCACACTTTCGTACTCTACAGAGTGAAATGTGTTGAAATTCCATGGCCAACCGACTGCTAAAATAAAGGTGAATGGAGTATATAACGATAATTGGGGTTTAAGGCTACTTAAAACCCTTACTTGAAGAAGAAAACGTTTTGTTTCAGCAATTGGAAAAATTTATAAAAAATGACATTCATCAAGTGTTGGTATACGTAGATATAACTTCATTATGATGTCATTCATAGTAGAGATTATCGGCAAAAAGCCGTTACATAAACGTCGTGTCATTAATGTCAAGAACACGTACTTACGCCCCAAATGCAAATTCGCTATCAGGCGTTACAAACATTCAGTTGATTAATTAACGACATACGGCAATACTGATAAGGTGCGAAATCAAAACAGACATATCCGCACGGATAATAAAACAAATACAGTTGGTTACATAACTAAGGACAGTGCGAGACAGTCGTAAAGAAGTCGAAGGGTCAAGTCTAAAAAGAGATACGGTACGGCGTATTATCTATGCACCAAGCGGGTCAACGAAAATAGACGAACGGATCGGGGAAAAATAAGAGTGGAATACCAATATAACTCCGGAGGAATTTCGAATAACCTGCTTTGGACGGGCGAGACGACAAATGCGAGCGTAGTTATATAGGGGGAGAATCGGAAAATGAGTTGTAATTTCGGTTCTGTGGTAGCGGCGGCCATAAACGCTGGCATAGAATAGCAATGAGAGGATGGACGTGAGCTACAGGTACATTGTTATCTGTGGAATTTCGATTCATAGATTGATTGTTGGCGATTTCATGGCAGTACTGAATCTATATAGTTGGGGAGCCGACGATGCCAAACCGGGCGTCGTGGAGACCTAGTGGATTTTGAAGATTAGATGGTAGAAAGAAAAAAAGGTTCTTTGATGTATGCACTTTCAGCGGTGGCGAAAGCGTCTGCAGGGTCTCTAAGATGTAGAAAAAAATCGTCAGGTGTACATACTCGAGCGTGTCAGATTAAGATACTGTATATGCCCTACGTGTCTTTGATAATGAATTCATGCTTATCTGACAGTTTGCGCGGTGGAATTGGCCGTCAGAAGAGTTGAAATTGGTAAAAAAAAAATTTCCAGCGTGTCAGATTTTCGGAGGATATGTTAATTGCACCCAAAGGAAGCCACTTTTCAAGGAACTGACAATTTGGACGTGACGCAAGGTCACAGCGGTCCTTTGAAAATGTAAAAAAAAATCGTTATTTGTACATACTCGAGCGTGTAAGATATTCATACAGTAGGTTAATCTGAGTGTTGTAGACGTGTTGACCCATTAATCTGACACTTATCAGCGGGGGTTTTCTTAATCTGACACTCTGAAGATGACAAAAATCCCTTTTTTTCGAATATTTCCCTCCTTGTACCTCTAATCGTTTTTGTATTCATTATGAAAGTTGTAGATAATAAAATTCTACACAACTTTTGTCTGAAGCAATTTTACATACTCTCAACCGTTCTCGAGTTAGAGGGCGATAAGGGCAAGGAGCTTAGCCACACATGCGAAAGGGCAAGGTCAATGTAGAATCCCAGTCTAATCTACAATTGTCAAAATGACAAGATATTTCTATGATGACAACTTCGAAATTAGTCACGAAAACTTTGGTATTTTCTCTGACTGAACCTTAGAATGTACTATTTTCCAACGAGTGAATTTTCACTTCAGCATGTATCGCTAAACAACTCGCATTAATCGCCATATATTTCAAAAACGTATGAACGTAGAAAAAATTGCTTGGGACAAAATTTGAAGAAAATGCTATGCTCTACAACTTTTATAATGAATGCAGAAAAGATTTGAAGCCCAGGAAAGGAGATAATTGAAAAAAAAATTATTTTTGTGACTTTTATGGCCAATTTTGAGTATTTGAGAATTGGGAAGTTGACCACATCTCAAGAAAAGAACTGGCCAAGTTTCCTGAACATTTTCACCAAACATATTCACGAAGTCATAGTAAAAATTGAAATCCTTCGCCGAAACTTTCATTTCGGAGGAGTATTCGAAGCATTAATATAATATAAATACATAATAGTTGTGAATTTCTATCTGATGGGATGACCCTGAAGAACCCCAGATTTAACACCACTGGGTTTTTTGTAGATCTACAGCAATTTTCATCGAGGACCATAATTTCGGTCCAAAAACCAACGAATCTAGCGAGCTAGCCGGCTCAACCTCTGCGATCTCCGACCAGGTCGTCTTTAACGGGTCGAAGGACGCGGACAAGTAAATAAACGCCATATCGTCCTCCTGAAATAAAACGCCTCGAATACGCACCACGCTCACCTATTTTCTATTGTCGATCGCGAACGGTATTCTGCGTATTCCCCACGACTGACATAGAGAGTGGTTTCCGTCTATGAGACGACCTTGGGCGTTTTCGAAAACGCGGACGTAGGAATTTGCATAATGCTCCGTCATTTATGGGAGATCCGTTAGCAGAAGGATAATGGAAAATGTCGTCGAAAACGCGGTCTGAATTTCTCGGGATTGTACCGTGGAAAGCCCTATTTCAATATGGAAACGGATGAAGTTGAGGCCCCTAAACCATAACGAGAATAACCGTTCGAAAACAAAACGAAAATTGATGATTTCAAATGTACGAAGATATATTGAAAAATCTTAGCCTACTATAGAACCAAACAAAATTTCAATGCCAAAATATTTTATTACTCAACATATTCTCCTTTTAATTCGATTATTGTGAAAAATTGGACTGCAAGCAAGAGGTAAATTTTCCATTGAAGATGATGACCGATCAGGATGGCCAATTTCTGTGTCAGTCCCCGAAAATATCGATGCAGTTCATGACATGATTTTATCAGATCGTCGAATTGGACTGAAACGGATATCTGAAGCACTGAATATTTCATACGAACGCGTTCATCAAATAATTCACGTCTATTTGGACATGAGAAAAATTGCTGCAAAATGGATCCCCAAATGTTTGAATGTTGACCAAAAGCGTGCAAGGGTAGAAGCATCGCGTTTGATCTTTGATCGATTTGAAAACGATGTAGACTTCTTAGACCGAATTGTTACTATGGATGGGACTTCGGTACATCTATACGATCCAGAAACAAAGCAACAATCGATGGAATGGCGACACTCTGGTACCCCAAGACTTAAGAAGTTTAGTGTCCAAAAATCTGCAGAAAAAGTTCTTGCTTCAGTTTTTTGGGGTTGCCATGGAGTAATCATGATCAATTTTTGGAAAGCTGTCCAAAGGCATTTTGTTTTTGCAGGACAACGCCCCTGCACACAAATCTCTTGTTGCCATGCAAAAAATTCGTGATTTAGGGTTTGAATTACTAGAACACTCCCCTCATCCACCAGATTTGGCTCCATCCGACCATCATCTTTTTCCCCTAATGAAAAAATGTTTAAATGGTCTTAAATTTTCTTGCAACGAGGAGGTAATAAAAGCTGTGGAGGTCTGGTTTGCAGAGCAAGAAGAAACATTTTTTTCATAGGTCCAGAGACGTTGCAGGTTAGCTATCATAGCACAGACATGTCCAATTCGGTTTATTAGCAGTTTTGAGTTTGTGCCAGGGCCGTCGTTGGATTTTATTGGCCCCTAGTCATACATCCGTCAGATAAGTACCTGATACATCGTTAATTTATTGAAATTGTGGTTAATCTTTTTCCATTGAACAAAAGCGTTAGCGTATGGGAACTCCTTATGGGAAATTTTGGATAGCTTGGACGTGTGAAAGCACCATCACGTTAGGTATATAAATATCGAATTTGTCTGCCAAATCACGAGTTCAAATGACCGCTCCGCAACGTTGTTGGTCGTAGTAACGAGATCGGGCGAGGTACTTGCGGGGGAAAATCTCTGGATGCATTCACCTCTGGCCTTGAATTTAGGCGTTTTGGGGCCTCGGCGAATCGTTCACCTCCTTTACGTAATTAACGCCCGGCGTTCGGAATATTCGTTTCGTTTATTCTTCTCCGTTGTAACGCCGAAAGACACGAGCGTTCGTCGGAACGGCGTAAAGCCGTCTTTATGAAGTTATAAGTGGGTATACGCAACGAGATTACGTCTTTATTTTTAGCCGGATCGCCGATTTAGGACCGTTGACTTAGACGGCCACGCGACTCCTTAGTCATTTGTGCGTTATGTCATCGCCTTGGGTCCTTATTCGGAGAAGTTACTGTGAGCCGGAAAAGGACTGGAAAACTGTGTTCTATTCCAGCCTTTCCGTACATTTTCAACTAATTTGACAGATATTCGCTGCTGATTACCTATACTTCATTCAAATTTATTTTAGCAGTCGGTTGGCCATGAAATAATTTTCTCAAGTTTTTGTAACTAGAACGAAGTAAGGTTGGCAATCATGAAATGTCGTTAATGTCATAACGCCGTTGCCACCATAGATAACCCAGTTGCCACAACTAATATCAATTTTTATTACGAAAATGCCGAAAGTGATTGAAAAAAGAGACAGGGTTTCAGAAAGTGCTATTTAAAATTCAGCTCCGCTCATTCAAATAGTTATACCCTTATATTCTAAAATCCCCAATACGTCAGACGGTAGCGAACATATTCAATGTAAGAGAATTTATATAATGTTTCATCTGAATCTAAATGACTTACATTTCAGCAGAATATTTCCACAATCAGAAAGATTGTGAATGAAGAGGAATTTCCTTCTATTGGGAGACCCAAAAAAGTGGTGGCATTTGAGAATTTTATGTTTGAGTGAATTAATGCGAAAAGTTTACTACTGGATTCTCGATGAATGTCATCGGAGAATAAGAACCCTAAAATGGATTTTTCTATTTTTCATTTGACTTGTCCTATACAATGTAAATGTCTTAAGGTACTAATAAATTAATACCTAATTATTATTATTACCGTAAAACGGGGTTACTTTGAACCACGTGGCTACTTTGAACAAAAAATAAATTTCGTTATATTGACTCATATTGAAATAATCATTAGGCTTAGCGACATCTAGTTTCCACCACTCAATTCGTCACACATTTAAGAATGGTATGGCCACACTGGTATGAAACTTATTTGTATGAAGTAGGTAATCTCGGCATTTCATTTCTAATCTAAAAAAGTAACGTTCGAAAAGGTGTGCAAACTTCTGTTGCTGCAGCCGTAAGTATTTACACTAAATGTTCACAAAATATATTTGCTACAACAATACATTTTCATAGCAGAGCTATATTGAAACAATTTGAAATATTACAACTTACTTTTTTTGTATGAATTTTTTATTACAACAATGAGGTTAGACATCGTTTTCGGGGTTACTTTGAACCGTGTTCAATGATGCCCTAGCACGTGATCAATGAAGCCCCACATACGAATTAGCTCTATTATTATCTTGCAGAAAATGGTCCGCTCTTATAAAAGAAAAATTGGAGCAAGAAAATATGCCAACTTTACACCAGGAGCCTTAAAGAAAGCTCTAAGTGAAATAAAATCAAACAAGAAGTCTTTGCGTGAAGCGTCCAGAACATATGTTAGTTCCTTTCATTTTTTATTATGTTAGAATTCTGTTGTTGATAATAAAATACCTCATTTTATGTAAATTGTGTATTTCTGTTGAATAATTTTTTTTTCTTCCGAAAACAAGAAGTTTCTAGTTTTGAAGTGTTCAAAGAAACCTTATCTGTGGAGTTACATCGAAATTGCATGGTTTCATTATATGCTTTCAAAGTAACCCCGACTGCGGGGTTACTTTGAACAGCCACAAATTAATTAAAAAAAAATGTTATTGATCGTTTTGAGCTCTCATTTTTTTGTCATTAGAAAGGTCGAACTGACGCCCGTAACATATATTTTTTTGGAATTTTTCATTCACTGCCTTACTGAAGATATATAGATTCAAAACAAAAAACCGTTCAAAGTAACCCCATTTTACGGTACATCAATGTATTAAGATGAATAGCCACAAAAACGCGCAAGTTGCCCTGTTACTTGTTTATTCATGTGAAATTTTTGTTCAAAGGTGAAGCTCATCTTAACTTGAAACTTCCTTTAATTCCTTTTACTTATATTGATGCAAGATGATTTTTGTTGAAGAATTTAACATTCTTGTAATTATCTGTTAATTCCTTCGGGAAATACCCATTCCCAACCACTGCATCATATGCATTTCATCTTCGGGTTAATATTTTTGAAATCTACAAATGATGTAAGCCTAAGAAGATAACGAACATTAACTCTGCTCAAGCTAGTGCATATTATGATATTATACTGATTTTCCATGCAAATAACTGGATTTGGTATGCCTTCAATCAGTTTGTATAAACATCAATTATGTTCGTCACATATTTTCCGAAGAGATTCGACATTGTGATAAAATACGTAATAACAGAAACTTTCACGTAGAACGGCCAACATAGCGTTGATTTAAAACCCAAAAATGTTTTGACAAGCGTCATAACCCCACATTTTCGTACTATACACAGTGAAATGTGTCAAATTTCCATGGCCAACCGACTGCTAAAATAAAAGTGAATGAAGTATATAACTTGAATGTTTTTGAGATTTCTCTTTTTTATACAAGGTTCATATAAAGTATGGACTAAGTCAATAACTTGGAAATAAACAGGACGATATTTACCTATAAAACTTTTAATGACACGAAACGCATCTGATGATGTCATACTTTTCGTTTCTATTGTACAGGGTGAGTCTTTGACTCGTACTATTATTTGCTTCTAACCCTTTTAAATACAGGTACTTGATGATGGGTCGATACTCCAATTTTTCGATTTTCACAATTTCGGTGGACATCTTCTTTCTTTCAATTTATTGCGTAACTCTGGTTTACTTTTTTGACCTCAAACTTGACACTGACACTTCTAATGAGTTGTTGTTCGTTGCTATGGTAACGCAACACTTTTTTATGTCTATAGGCTAACTAGATATCAAAATACATCCTCGTATCTAGCCCTGATCAATTTTTCACGTTTAAAAGCAGCGATGAACCGCTCAAAAATAATCATTCATCCGGACATCCTGGTGGCGACAGCTCTAAGAAGCAGATCCTCCAACCCCGCGTTCATTAAAACAGGAGGAGGACCGCGACTCCAAGGAGTCAATGCAACGCGCCAGTTCTCCGCCGATAAAACAGCCATTCCAAGAGTCCTCCTCCTGCGGAAGGGCTACATGAATTACGACGCTGTACTCGTGACAATGAAACATTACGTCTATGCCATTATGCAAAACGCGGATGGTATGATGCAGATAAGGCTGAATCAGACGTTTCCACTCTCCGCGTCTCGAACATTTAATACAAACCGAAATAGAACGGAGAAATTATCACATTCGAGCAGTGTGACACACTGAAGAGAGATCGAAGGCCTTCTCGGATCGGAAATTCTTGAAATTCGACTCGTACAAATATTTTACCAGTTGATTATTGAGGTCAAAAGAAACACTTTTTTCCTATACCGTTTTTTCCAAATCGGCTCGGTTTAAAAGATACAGGCTGCTGAACAACTTTATGCGCACCCATCATCAAAACTTTGTTCTATTAACGACCAGTCCCTTAAATTTTAGAGCTTCCTTTGGTTTATATTTTTAGTAGGCTTCAAATTGTAACGGCCGGTTTCATAATCAAACCTAAAGTCGCTTTAACCTTACTAAAAATGACAGTAAAGGAAGCTTTAAGCTTAAAGTGACGTTTAATTCGATTATGAAACTGGACGTTAGTCCCTTGAATTTTAAAATTCCTTTAACCCTACTAAAAATGACACTAAAGAAAGCTTTAAGCTTAAAGTGACTTAAAATTTAATTATGAAACTGGACGTAAGAGAATTCAAAATTGATTATGAAACTGATCTGATTAAGTAAAGATTTCATTGACCTGTAAAAAGAATTATTAAAATTTTTTTTTTATCTGTACATCATAAAATCACCGTCCTGGTACCGAAAACGAAACTTTTAACGAGAGAGGAAGAATATTCGGAAGCTAACCGGTCGCATTTCGAAATAACCAGACAGAGAAATCATTATGCATCAGCAAGACGACATTGTCTCTCTACATGTCAACTTTGTCGCGTGTCGTATGTATTTTTAAACGTCTAAATTGGTAAATGCACGTCTGGAGACGAGAAATGGGGCAGACGTAATAAGGCGGCGATACTAGGAAGAAAATTACTGCGGGGCTAGAGAGAAATAGACGTCGAAAACGACCAAGACATCAGACAAAATTTGGTTTTTCACATTTCCAATGATCTCGATGAACGAAACTGCAAAAATTCGCGAATCGAGTGAATCTCTTATCACTGCGCATCATCCAGTTCATCGGCCAGTCTCGAAAAAGCTGAAAAATATGGGAGATAATTGAAATCGCTCAGATGCCAGGGCGGTCTTTGTTCACTGCAACACTTCCCTTATGGTAAGGACCGCATTGGCGAGCCTCTTCCAAACCCGGCTTTCCCATGCGTAGAGTTACGCGAGTAATGGGTTTTTAGATTGTCATTGGCAACTGCCAAGTCGGAATAATTCGCTGTCTTGATCAATTTACTCGGCGACTGGCGAACTCGAAGATTTCTTACCGGAGTCAACTTTGTACAAGGTTCGGTGAAGATCGGTGATCGAATCTTCGCCAATTTTTCATTTCCTAATTTGACAGCAACAGCAAATGACAGTTGTTGTCACAGACACTTATGTTTTTATCAAATTCTGTGTTCATAAGATTGTTTCAATCGCCAATGTTGCTTAGTGACGAATAGCCAGACGAAGAGTACAAAATTATGATTAGTTTTCAATAAACGTCCAAAATGAGCCATCACGTTGAATCACCCTGTATAAGTGCCAATAATGAATATAGATTATGAGCCAGACCGAATCGGACCACTTCGATGAATGCCACGGGCCCCCAGCAATGTGAATAATTCCCGAAATGTCGAAAATTAAAAGACCTGCTCCTGAGGAATGCCAACTCCCTTGAACTTCTTCGAAGCGAACAACCAGTCGATGACGACGTCGACGGTCGTAGACCCGCTTTCCTCTAGACGCGAACGGGTCCGTGAAATCGAATCTCATTCATTTCTGGCCTTCCTCGTCTAGCACGCAGACTACGTACGCTTTAATTAGTTTATAGTTTCGGAAGTTGATTACGGAGGGCGGTTTCCTAAGGGGTGTGCAGACCCAGGTCTCCGGTCTCATTGAGATTCGTGAGGAGGCCTTTGGAAAATTCGGACTAGGCACTCACCGTCCTGTCGGAGTGCCATTTGGGTGATTGAATCTCGAAAATGTGAGGTTCTAAAATTTGGACGTGAAAGATATTTCCAACAGCGAGAGTTGATGTGGAGAACAACAGCGCCAATTGTTAACAAGAGCGACAGTTTCGACCAGCTCTAACTGTCGTGAACACACTCACTTGTTGTCACGGACAACGGCAACACTAATTATCATAATGAGCAACAGCCACATTCAATTGGTTTTCGGGAAGAACCATATGTAGTCGTGAACAACAGTGCCAGGTATTAACGTAAACAACAGCGCCAGTTATTGTCGTGAATATCAGATACAATTGTGAATAACAGCTCCAATTATTATCATGAACAACAGCTCCATTCGGTGCCATGAACAACAGCTCCAATTAGTGTCATGAACAACAGCGACAATTGGTTGTCGTGTACACCAGAGCCAGTTGTGACAATGGCGACAATTGTTGTGGTAAACAACAGCGACAACTGTCTCATCCAATAGACTGGCATTCGTGAAAAACAGAGCCAGTTGTGACAATAGCGACAATTGTTGTGGTAAACAACAGCGACAACTGTCTCGTCCCACTAGATTGATGTTTGTGAACAACATCGCCAGCTGTTGTGAATAACAGATCCGGTTGTAAACAACAGCTCCAATTATTGTCATGAACAACAGCGACAATTGTTAACAAGAGCGACAGTTTCGACCAGCTCCAACTGTCGTGAACAGACTGACTTGTTGTCGTGGACAACAGCGACAATAATTATCATAATGAACAACAGCCACATTCAATTGGTTTTCGTGAAGAACCAGTTGTTGTCGTGAACAACAGTGCCAGGTATTGTCGGAAACAACAGCGCCAGTTATTGTCGTGAATATTAGATACAATTGTGAATAACAGCTCCAATTATTATCGTGAACAACAGCTCCATTCAGTGCTATGAACAACAGCTCCAATTAGTATCATGAACAACAGCGACAATTGGTTGTCGTGTACACCAGGGCCAGTTGTGACAATAGCGACAATTGTTGTGGTAAACAACAGCGCCAGTTGTTAACAAGAGCGACAGTTTCGACCAGCTCCAACTGTCGTGAACAGACTCACTTATTGTCATGGACAACAGCGACACTAATTATCATAATGAACAAAAGCCACATTCAATTGGTTTTCGTGAAGAACCAGTTGTTGTCGTGAACAACAGTGCCAGGTATTGTCGTAAACAACAGCGCCAGTTGTTGTCGTGAATATCAGATACAATTGTGAATAACAGCTCCAATTATTATCATGAACAACAGCTCCAATTAGTGTCATGAACAACAGCGACAATTGGTTGTCGTGTACAGCAGAGCCAGTTGTGACAATGGCGACAATTGTTGTGGTAAACAACAGCGACAACTGTCTCATCCAATAGATTGGCGTTCGTGAAAAACAGAGCCAGTTGTTGTCGTGCACAACAGCGCCAATTATTGTCGTGAATAACAGATCCAGTTGTAAACAACAGCTCCAATTATTGTTATGAACAACAGCGACAATTGGTTGTCGTGTACACCAGAGCCAGTTGTGACAATAGCGACAATTGTTGTGGTAAACAACAGCGACAACTGTCTCGTCCCACTAGATTGATGTTTGTGAACAACATCGCCAGCTGTTGTGAATAACAGATCCGGTTGTAAGCAACAGCTTCAATTATTGTCATGAACAACAGCGAAAATTGGTTGTCGTGAACAGCAGAACCAGTTGTGACAATAGCGTCCGTTTATATGGTAAACAACAGCGACAAATGTCTCGTCCACTAGATTGGCGTTCGTGAAAAACAGAGCCGGTTGTAAACAACAGCTTCAATTATTGTTATGAACAACAGCGACAATTGGTTGTCGTGAACAACATCGAAAGTTGTGACCATAGACAGTTGTAAACGACAGCTACTATCGTCGTTAAAAGCCACAAAAATTGTTGTCTGAACAACATCACTTACTGCCATGTCATGATTCGAAACTACACCTGAAATACAGGGTGAGTTTTCGACTCGTACAAATATAACAGTAGATTCTTGAAGTCAAAACAAACATTTTTATTTTGTACCATTTTTTTTCGTATCGACTCGGTTTAAAAGATACAGGCATAAAAAAATGTTATTCTCAGTTTTATCCCACAAACAATTGAATCGAATGAAATGAATCTCGGAATATACCCACACATATACACCCAAAAATCATAATGTACAATGCATTCATCAATACATAAAAAAATTTGACTTATCGTGATTCCTACTGATGAACAGATAGATTTTTCCGATAAATGTATGATATCCTCAATTATTACGAAACTCATCGAAATTCCAAGGCGTCCTAGAGCCTTGAAACTAATCCTACGCCACTGGTAGGTAAGCGTCGGTTATCTATGGAGAATTCCGTGTTTACAAATGAACAACAAAGTTTGGGAACCGAACACAAGTAGGCGCCTGATCGTTCGGAAAATGCGTATTTATAATATTTACAATGTAATACAGAATTATCTCCAGTTGAAGTCGAATCGATTAGGAACTGATCTCCATTATTATCCGAAATTGGCCAACGATATTAGGACACACACAGCATTAGGTAGACGTGGCACGTGTAGTCTGAACTTTGATACCTTCGAATATATCGATCTCCGATACACAATATGTATTCTCTATAAGAGATATTGGGTCTTATACCAGCTTAACCTGTTTCTGGGCTGACTACGTAAAATTCCCACAAAATATACCAAAACATATTTATTTATTTCATTCATATCACACAACCAGACTTATTGTTTGGCGGACAATCTTGAATCCAATAAAATTGAATCCCATAAGACAGTTACCACTTTTATTTAACCCGATAGCATAACTGCCAGTATATGAAATAAATACAGGCAGCATTAAATCGGGTATGATCATTTTTCTCATCGACATTCGTTCATCAGTGAATTTTTCATGAATACCTATCGAATTGTAAAGATCTGTTGGTTCATTTCCTAATCAAAAAGCAGCAAGTACTAGGTGAGGAAAGAGGAAATGAATCGTTGCTATCCCAAAGTTTAAATTTCACAAAGTTCTCGTTGAACATCATGTACTCAACACTTTGGTTAATTTCATTTGTCGAATAAAATTATTAGCGACATGTTAAAAACGATTCCCAACTATGAGACAAGTGTACCGTGAGAAAAAGCAAACAGTTCCTATTTCGTAACGTATTTACACATGTATGAACAGAATACCGGGGATCCTGTTCAACCTTCACAGAAATAATGACACTAAACTTTCTGTTTCTACTATTTGTATTTACTCTAGTTAAAGAATGGGACAATGACGGAGTCCTTAAACATGGGAACTCATGGTTGAATTATGCGTGCGTGTTTGTCTTATAATAGATAATTTTGTCCGAATCAATTTGGGAATTAAAAAGACATGTTCAAGTGGAACATGCGGCGTGAGAAAAAAATTATGAAACTGTACAAATGGCACTGAAAGTTTACCAAGAATGGGCAAGTTTCCTAAAAATCCAAAATTTAAAATTATTTATGGAAACCCTATTCCATTAGTTATCCAACAAGTTAAGGATTTAAGTAAGAAATTTCAGATATATACCCTTCGAAACTTAGTGAATATTCGAATATGTAAAAGCTTGTGACGTAGAATGCCTTTACTAAAGTCTAGTGATTTTTGTTAATTAGACAACAGTGGAACTGATCAAGAAGATATAGAATTCTATATCCACAGATTAAGAAAAATTATTTCTGTAATCTGTTTCTATACCCTGTTAAAACCGATGACATTTTGTGTCATTGTTTGATATTTCTATGCATTGTTTGTTTTCCTTGTCGAATGTGATCACCAAACTTGATATTTAATAAGTCTATGGTGATGAGAAAACTTTCATGACCATTATTGATTCGATGGGCGTTGCTAGATTGTGAAAATCATAGATAATGACGTAGAATGTTCATAAGACAGCACTTCTGAAATCAGAATTTTCGTAAGTGAATACAGACAAAACGCAATATGTTAAAATTATTACGATATATTTGAGTTATAAGGATTTTAATGACATATATTTTGAAATTTAGGAAAATACCCCATTGGGAGTAGCCTGATTTTTCTGACTCCGATTATTAAGTGAATTCCACTGACGATTTCCGAGGAATCGATCAGAAACCACCTGGCTGTAATTCACGGAAGCTATCCATTGTCTCCTACCCTAATTCCCGAATCTACCGGCGCATCCTTAATGAAAAAATCCAATTAACATATAAGGGGCAGTAAGTCTTTAACCCGCTTTCTCACGACTACGAAAACCTTCAAATTCAAACGTCGATAAGGCCCGAATGGACACCTGAATGGACGACCCGGAAGCGGTTACTTAAAAAATATCAACCTTTAGATACCCCGGTATCGCGATTATCATTTTCCTTCCAAATTAACAACCGTCTGAGCGGTCGTAACTTTTACCGAAACCGTGGTCTATGACATATCATCACGGCCGACTCGAAATGGAAATAGAGGCCTCTCCTCGGTCTGATGAATTAAGTCTAGGAGCATCTGAACCGTGGTCGAATACAGATTAAGAGAGACCTGCCCAATTAATAACGAGAAGGTGCCCCGACGAATAAATTAATTTATTGGAGGTTTCGAAGGCGATATTACGCATTTTTATAGCGACTATAGGAAGACGATAGTCGTAAATTAATGCGGAGATATCAAGGCGGCCAGACGGACGGACGTTGCGCAACCGTCGTGTGTGGATCTTTTTGGCACGTTTTGGCGAAGGTTCCCACCATCATGGTCGACGTCCCAATTTCGTACGCATGAAGACGTTCTTGCGACACGCGTGTGCGACCTCCAGATCGGAGATTTTCCGTCCACATCGCGGACTACGACTGGAAATGTCAACCGACATCCATTACACGTGTCTAAGACAACGAGAGATGAATAAGAATGACGTCCTCAAAGCTCTAGGCATAGCAGGCACAGACTTATTTTATTTGGGAGACGAAACGTCTTGTCGTGACACTTCGTCTGGCAACGCTGTAAGAAAAACTCGCGTCAATTGCTTCCGAATGACCATGGGTGTCCGATATTTGATTAACACCTTATATACGTGGCTTATTAACCACGGTTTATGGTATAATTTACTAGTTTTACCATAAATTCATTTCGAAAATTCTATTTGTGATATACGACGTTGAGAAAACGAGAACATATCGTTAAATCGTTGCACCTCGACTGGCAACGTGGGAGTACGTTACTATGGGAATGACGGAAGAATGCGAGAGGGGTCTTTACCCTATTGGCCCGCGCTATTTATGACAACTGACGACGTTGCCAAGTTATGTCATATCGTGGCGGGATTAATGAGTATACGATAGCACCCTTGATTGAGAAATATTACCTGAATTTTGCGTCGCTGATTTTAATACAGGTATGAGATTTCGTGGAAAACTTCGCCTCGATTAGGGTTCAATATTTAATAAACCAATAATGTGCGGTATTGCTGTGAATGCATCGAAATATTTTCTTATCTGACAGCACAGAACTTTCTCACGTGGTCGGCCCGCCATGCAGAGTAATGAGAGCATTATTTCTTTATAAATATGTTCATTTTAAAGGACATCAAGAACTGCGTATGTTATTATGAAAGCTGCTGGAGTTTTTCCCGTCAGGGTTAAAATTTGTGTACTAACGTCACAGCAATATTGTTTGCTCATGCAGTCAAAAAGGTCATTCTTAATATACAGGTACGAGTCTTTGACTCGTACAAATATTTCAACAGTAGATTCTTGAGGTTGAAAGAAATACTTTTTTCCTTGATCGTTTTTTCCGAATCGGCTCGCTTCAAAAGATATATGCTGTTGAAAAACCATAAAAAATGTTATCTCACAAATGAATTTCGGAAGTTTTTTATTTATTCGATGAATCTTTTTCGAACCCAATATATCACCCACGTCTTCCAGTTTTCTCATTATGACCATTACGTACCATAAAAATACCAAAAATTCAAAGCACTAAGAGAAACTAAGTTTTAGAGTGATTTGATGTTCAAAAAACGGGTACTTTGGCTGAATACAACTCTGTTTAGAAGATCCACAGATGTGTAGTGACACAGATTCAGTTATTTACTCTGAAGGTAATTTTGAAATTATGAAAACTTAAGACGGCTGTATATTTTTATCAGGGCCGAATCGGAAAAAATGGTATAAGAAAAAAGTGTTTCTTTTGACCTCAAGAATATACTGTTGTATCTACTGGATTTCAAGGAATTCCCTTTAATTTTTTTCTTCGATTATAACCTAAGTGAGTGATTTTCACATGATATATGTAAGCTGGCAATCTGGGATCTTGCCGTATAGTTAATCGTCGTGTAGTTGATCGATTTTGCCAGCAAAATACCATCGGCGTACGTCCCCTTTGTTCCCAACATATTCAAGCCATTCGCGAACGCTCTATCAACGAGAAAAACGCAACATGATTCAACAGTTCCCATCCAAGTCAGCGCCCCGCAATCTTATCGACCTGTATATTGTCCAGACTCTGTCGAGACCGCCAATTACTCATGCCGCGTTCAATTAAAAAACTCCCAGACAGACACGCGCTTGTTCCGGAAGCCAAGGTACACACAAAACCTATACGCGCTCGCACACGGGAGGAAATGTAGTCCATTGAGCGACTGCGGATGAATAATAAGGCCCGATAATAACAACAACACCTCTTGTTATGGTCTTTGAAAACCGTGAAAAAATAATAAGTCGCCTCTTAATGATATGTTACCGTCGCGGTTCTTGGCGCTGACCGGAGGTCCTCGGAACAACGCCTAAGAGCTTAGTTATGCACCCGCAGAAGAGGAGGCATCACGCTCGATAAATCGGGAAATTGGATTAACTTCCATGATTCCATCGTGTCCTCATTAATTCGTACCGATACGGCAGGTCAGAGACTCGGCCAATTACGCCGATGTTGAGGGTGCCACAAGACACCTGCTGAATAAGGCGGTACTTGATTTATCGGCCACAGGCGTTGAGAACAAGAAAAATGTTAAGAAATGAAGTTAAGTGACAACAAATGGCGTTGGGAAATGCATTTCTTTGAGATTATTGATGAAATTTCCCTAAAGGCCGGTACACACTACTCGTGCGAGTAGTGTGGACTGGCCTTAACAGTTTCACTACATAGATACTAAGGAAATGTAGAAATTTCGTTGAGAAGCTCGGAATTTCGTTGGAAAATGGAAAGATATTGTTGAGAAATAAAAAAAAAATGTATGTAAATATACAATACAAAACAAGATGAAGAGACGACATAAGTGGTTGGGAGATATTAAAACGAGGAATGTCGTTTAAAATATAGTCTTTCCGTTAAGAAACTTGGTCTTTTCGCTGAGAAACTGAATTTATCAAAAAAACTCGAGAATATCTTCAAAAAAGAAAAAGAAAATAAGAAATAATCTGAAAACTCGTAAATAAACCTAATCTTACAGCTAAGAAACTTACTAATATCGTTAAAAAGACCTAATCTTATAATCTTATTGTTAAGAAACTGAAAATTTCGTTTGGAAACAGGAGAAGATTGTTAAGAAAAAAAAAATTATTATAAGAGAAACACAAAAACAGAAAGAGTTGACTTTAATACAGGGTGAGTCTTTAACTCGTACGGATGTCCCTGATCGTCCTTTGATTGTTCCATATAAAGGATGGGCAATCATACACAAGAAAAGGCGTTGCTGTTCCCACTACGAGCACACCATTTTCACACTGGACGTGACAAACGGCCGGCTTATTTGTGTGGGGTTGAAATCAATACAGGGTGAGTCTTGGACTGGTACCAATATTTTAACAGTAGATTTTTGAGGTCGAAAGAAACACTTTTTTCCTTTACGATTTTTTGCGAATCGGCTCGGTTTAAAAGATACAGGCTGTTGAAAAACCATAAAAATGTTATTTTTAGTTCTACCTCACAAACGGTTTTATCGAATGGAATTAATTTCGGAATATAGTTTTTCATTTATTTGATGAATCTTTTTCGAACACAAGATATCACCCAAGTCTTTTAGTTTTCCCATTATGAACATTACGTACCATAAAAATACCAAAAATTCAAAGAAACCAATTTTTGAAACTAAGTTGAAAGCTATCTAATGAATATTTGATCGTTTTGTAAAATAAAAGTATACCTCATATTTTCTCGTATAATGCGCCGTTTTCGAGTAATTTGATGTTCAAACTTCAAGAAGTATCTGTGAAATTTGAAAAATTGGGTGCTTTGGCTGAATACAACTCTGTCAGAAAGATCCACAGATGTGTAGTGTCACAGATTTAGCTAGTTATTCTGAAGGTTATTTCGTTTTTCCATGGGTGGTACAGCACATTATGAAAACTTAAAATGGCTGTATCTTTTTATCAGGGCCGAATCGGAAAAAATAGTACGGGAAAAAAGTGTTTCTTTTGACCTCAAGAATCAACTGTTGAAATATTGGTACGAGTCAAAGACTCGTCCTGTACAGTCAAGAAACCTCGAAATGTAGTTGAGAAACTCGAACATATTATGAAGAAACGTAAAATATCGTTGAAATGGGGAAATGCAGCTTACAAGCAGAAATTCGAAGAACGCATCACAAGAAATAACAGATCATACAGAAAAAGGTAAAAGAGACACGACATGAAAATAAAGTAACTTAATCTTATTGTTGAGAAATTCGCACCTACCATCAATAAACGGCAAGATATCAAAAAATAGGAAAATGTCGTTAACAAACAAAAATTAATTTCCAGGGGGAAAAGCATCATAATACATAATAGTTGAGAAGAAATTTGGAGGTATAGAAAAAGAACACGACACATCCCTTTAGTCTCTCGGCATAGAAGCAACGCAGATGGTGGGTACATGCACCACCACCAAGTCCAACGACCGAAAGGTCCAGAAACGGGCAAAAACCACCAACGACGTCGTAATTACATCTTTGTGCGAAACCGCGAACGCAATCGCTCGATCGACCCCAAACATCCGGAGTACGACGACGTAAAAGATCATCGGCGAAAATCGTGGACACGTTGCACTTTCATTCAGTACGATGCGGCGCGAAAACGATCGCGATGACGTAAACGCCGAGATAACGGCGCATCGCAGCAGGCGCCGAGCGACGACGCCCGAATCGGACGGTTGTGTATGTGTGCATCGGATGCAGATCAATCCACACACCGCAATGCAACGAAAACGCCGCCGCCTATACGCCATTTTAATGAACGCGAATCGTTTCCGCCGCAGCAACCTCGGCTCGGCGTGACAGTGATAGATTCCAGGGCGTAGTACGGCGTTACGTTACTACAATTATTGCAACACGTTGCACCGCGGACGTAGATGCAGTCCTCGGCGTATTTGCGCGCGCAACACGGCGGGAAACGATGACGCGTCGCCGGTCGTTGGACCGGCGGCGCTCGGAATTTGCCTGAAACTGGCGTTTTTCGTGATAAGCGAAAATGTTCCGGGTAAAAGTAGAGAATGGGGATACGCCGCACGTGCCGATTCTAGTAAAATTCCGATTTACCTTTCTGTGACCTATAAAGAGTGATGAATGCCGTAACGTGGAACGCGCTCGTAAAATTTTACGTCTCCCCGTCGTTTTTACGACTTATTGTCGCGTTTCTCCAAGGTTCGTGTCGGATTGGCCGACTGTCCACTACGCGTCCCGTTGTTAAGAGAGAAGGCGTACAAGATTGTTAGGGAAATTGATCACTTTCATCATAATAATCGGTAAATGCTTATTAAAAGGTTCGCTTTATGGACGATAAAATGTCGGACTTTGATTCACTCCAACCCACCACGACTGATGGATCGGAGGCGACAAACTCCTTTCGATGTCGCACATATCGTTTTCCGCGTTGGTTATCATGAACCAAGCGATAGCAAGAATGTGCAAGGATAATATTACATCAGAATAACAAGAAAAGTTTTATAATACACCCGGGCTCGAACCTGCCCTCACACCTGGGCACACTACGCGACCCACCTACTCTATCCCCTGGGCCACTCGGACGAACCACTCGTAAGGCTGGGTTAACGAATTATTTATGAATAATAACCATATCTGTCAGATTGGACGCATTCGATCAAACCGAATCGATTTCTATATGCGGCGTTCCGTGACCATAGACCTAAATGACATAATCCTCTCGATAATCGGCGTATTACTCATCCGTGAAAATCGCGACAAAAATAACCGTCCCATTATTCATCGTTGTTCCGAGAACGGAGAGCCGGCAACGCAGCGCGGGGCGCCTCGGTCGGTCGAAATGCAACAGCTGCATATTGCATCCAGATCACGCCGGCACCTCGTGACGATGCACCGGTTCCGAGTGCTGCGAGAAAACACGCTCCGGCGGTTTCAGGGAATCCCGGTAGGCGCCTTTCCATGCCGCCTATGACTGCGAATTCTCGGGAAATGCCACCATGAGAGATCCCGATGACGCAAGAGAAGGGAACTTATTAATAGAATACGTTGGTCAAGCAGATTCTTCGGTAATGCGGCTTATCAGAGATGAATACGAGGATATATTGAAAAATTTTTAGCCCACTATAGAACCAAACAAAATTTCAATGTCAAAATATTTTGTTTCTCACCATATTCTCATCTTAATTGGATCCATTTATTACAGCAAACCTGCAACGTCTCTAGACCTTTGAAAATAAATGTTTCTTCTTGATCTGCAAACCAGACCTCCACAGCTTTTATTACCTCTTGGTTGGAAGAAAATTTACGACCTTTTGAACTTTTTTTCAGTTGAGGAAAGAGATGATAGTCGGATGGAGCCAAATCTGGTGAAAAAGAGGGGTGTTCTAGTAATTCAAACCCTAAATCACGAATTTTTTGCATGGCAACATGAGATTTGTGTGCAGGAGCGTTGTCCTGCAAAAAGTCAACACTTTTGGATAGCTTTCCATGTCTTTTCTCCTCAATTTTCTCCCGAAGAGTGGTCAGTAATGTAGAATAATGATCTCCGGTTATTGTTCTACCCTTATCCAAAAAATCAATCATAATTACTCCTTGACAATCGCAAAAAACTGAAGCAAGAACTTTTCCAGCAGATTTTTGGACACGAAACTTCTTAGGTTTTCTTGGAGAACCAGAGTGTCGCCATTCCATTGATTGTTGCTTTGTTTCTGGTTCGTAGAAATGTACCCAAGTCTCATCCATAGAAACAATTCGGTTTAAAAAGTCTACATCGTTTTCAAATCGGGCACAGATCGAACATCGCGTTCGATCTGTGCTTCTATCCTTGCACGCTTTTGGTCAACATTCAAACATTTGTGGATCCATTTTGCAGCAATTTTTTCATATCCAAATTGACGTGAACTATAATATATGATAAACGCGTTCTTATGAAATATTCAGTGCTTCAGCTATCCGTTTTAGCCCAATTCGACAGTCTGATAAAATCATGTCATGAACTGCATCGATATTTTCGGGGACTGACACAAAAACTGGCCTTCCCGATCGGTCATCATCTTCAATGGAAAATTTACCTCTTTTGAAGCTTGCAGTCTAATTTTTCACGGTCGCATACGAAGGGCATTGATCACCAAAGGTATTAAGCATATCTTCGTAAATCTGCTTACCTCTTAACCCTTTTAAATACAGGTACTTAGGACATCTTTCTTTTGATTTATTGCGTAACTCTGGTTTACTTTTTTGACCTCAAACTCCACACTGACACTTCTTATGAGTTATTGTTCGTTGTTATGGTAACGCAATATTTTTTTATGCATAGAACTGATCTAGGCTAACCAGATATCAAAACATCCTCGTAGAGACATGTATTCTTGAAGAAACCATGTTCAACCTTATCAAGATAACCCATAATCTATTCGTTAAGTTACTATTTTGGAATTTGGTACACAATCAAGACAGATTATCGTGTCAAACTAAATTATTGGTTTTCTGTATTACAGAGCATAGAAAATAAACTTCAACTTTTTGGCAGATACTTACGTTATGATCGAGCATTAAGGGGATGCAAGTTTTCTCTTGAATATAATTCAAAACCGCAATGCATCGTAGTGCGGACCCCGATATGAAGAAATCTTCAGCCCGGGGGTTGAAATTGATGCGGAACAGAGTAACAGACCGTATCGCAGCGCTTGACGGCTCGTTAAACAAGCTACCATCTCGGTGACAAGTGTATTTCCCTTCCAAATCTTAATTAATGCCCCTGAAGCCCTTGGCGCCACTGTCGGGATCCTCCTGTCTCCCACGCCACCCACAGAAATACCCGAAAATCCTCCTAATCCCTAATTGCGCGTCTGATCTGCATTTGATGCATTACTACTGTTTACAAAGTACGGATTTTTCCTTATCATTACGACCCGTGGATTCTTCAACAAACTTATCAATTTTAATTATTTCGCACTCGTCCTAATCCCAAGGTTTTTTTTTCGTAACATCGTCCGATTTTTCTGCGTTATATAACGGGCCACGTTTCGGCGCCTCAAGGTTCGTCGTTAAATTTTTATCTGGTGCCCTCGATAAGGCCAGCGTATTTTATCTCCGTTCCCGAATTTAGCGCGACCGGAAGTCGATTATTGTCGACTTGATTTTCGCCAAAAATTTCTCCCTATTACTTTCGATTTCCGTTAAAACCGTTTAGATTCCGAAAAAAAGTGAATATTGGAGATTTCAGACGAATTTTTTTCGTTCCCGATTACCAATTTTCATTATTTCAAATTGTGGTAATTGTTTCTTCAAGAAATAAACAAATCGGTAAAATTTGCATCGTGTTCTCGAGTTGAAAATTCTTTTGAGCAAGAATGGAGCCGTCCGGTATTTCCATCTTGGCGATTATGTAACTTTGCGTATTGACCGGAGAGAGAGCCTGTTCTCGCAACAAGGTTAATAGTAAAATCATGAATTTGCCAAAGAATTACGTCGTACTTTGTCGGCTAGATAAAACGACGCCCGAGGCTGTATGCATAATTTGCAGACGGTAGACGTCGAACTTGAAATGCAAATCCTTTTTTCGAACCTAGTTTTATTTATTCAAAGTATTGAATTTTAATATGCGGCACTAGGTATATTTTCACCCAGTTTTCCAGTCTGCGGTTGGCAAGTTTGTTCAAACAAGAAGCCGAAATGTCGAAAGCTAGCGAAAATTATCAAGAAAACCAAGCTGGAGATTTCCCATTTGGCCAATACTTTTTCATATCTCTGCTGTATTTTTAATATTTTGAAATCTTAATAACTATTGTACTTACATCAAAAATTGAAGAAATTGTGACCATCACATGCCATAATAATACCAGAAATTCAAAGAACCCAGCTCTTCAAAATAAAAATTATCTGTCAAATTCGAAAAATTGGGTTCTATGGCTGAATGCAACTGTGTTTCAAAAATACACAGAATGACATTAAACTTTCCTCTCTATCTTGTTATTGAGTTGTCTATGAGTTGTGTAGCATTGCAGATGTCAGATGTGTTGTGTCCTTAGAACATAGATATCTATGTTCTGAGGTTGTGTCACAGCAAAGATTAACATTTACCTCTTTGGTTATAGTAGATCAAGCTTATTATTCTGAAGGGAATTTTGTTGTTATTATAGTTCTGTGTTTGGCAACGCTTGAACGTTCGAAGAAAATATCGTTTATTTGTTATGAAATGAAAGGTTATGTTTAAACCGGTTGAATCTTTTACGAAATGAAGCAAAAACGATATATCGGCGATGAATATCATATCTAATATGGGTGGTTGCCAAATGAATTACATAGTTATTATTATCGAAAATGGTCTCTTTATTCAGGGCAAATCGGAAAATATGGTAACACGTGATACCTCCTAATTCACGAGCCGGGTGTCAATGGGAACAACTACTTTTCACACCTCCCATGAATGCAGTCAATAATTTATTAATTGGAATCGGACGTGAACGATTTCTCATGAATAAACGCGTCGTAGAAGGCGATCGAAACTAATTGCGATCTAGTTAAATCGCGATTTCAAATTGTTGTTTCGATATTCCAACTTGAATATATGTACATATATATCACAAAAAATCAATAATAACCAATTATCACTGCACATATCACGTTTGCGTGGATCTATTGCAACCATTTCCGTAATAACGTGACAGAGAATTAAATTCTTCTCTATGTTCGACCTCAAAACCTTTGGATTCGACATAAAAAAATCCTGAATTTTCGGAATTTCCAATTGCGTGGCATCATCGCATTTTTTGAAGGCCCGTTTATGGTATACAGAAAGATTCGTTCGTTAATTCCTAACATGAGAAAGGCTGACATTTGCACGCACACTAAACCGGATATTACGAAGTTTTCTTTTAGAAAATGAAAAATTTCCGTGATAAAATGAAGCGTAAAATTGTAGCTGGCGCTTGTTAACAACGTAGCCGGACAAGCGGCCAAGAACGTAACGCTTTTTTCCGCTTATACACTCCGAACTATCGAAATGGTGAATGGACGGTTCCCGCGATGATAATAATAATGACTTTCGACCATAAATTAATGTCGAACGGATCGGCGTCTCAAAGTACTTTGTGAGAAACGATTCATTACATCCCAGTCGTAATCAATAACCAGTCGGTCACCACGGGGAAATTACCATTATCGCGTCGATAGTTGAAAAACGGTGAGAACGAACAGAAAGGTCCTCTTCCTTCTGTTCAGAACGGAACTGGATAACAGCGGAAGATAAGCAGGCTTGGAATTGACGCGAGAACAGATAAAGTCTACGATTAGGAAGCTGACAGCTTTTGAATATGTCACATCGTGGGTTATCTTGAATCTAGATTGCGTTTCATTCAAGCCTTGACGAGTGACAACGGAAAATTCATTCCTGGAAATAAATCCGAGAAAAACTTTGACATTAGCCGAGAGCGAACACAGAAATGCCGAATTGGACCACCGATATAAAGTGACAGAAACAATAATCTCATGTTGATAATTTGTGAATCGATCCACCATAGAAATGATGGTAACACACTCGATTACGTAACAACCTGCAATGACAGACTGTGTAAAACTGAACAGAGTCGCATAATCTTTGTTTAGCTTCCCAAGGCCTTCCGTAAAAAAATTAATTCCACATAACCCAATATCAAACATAGATTCTAAAAATAAATATCCAGAGAGAATTTCAGATATCTGCATTTCAATGAGTAGGCGTTATTCTCATTACATTACCATTCTGTGCCACTAGATTCCAACAGACATTGGAAATTCCGTGTCGGTTTTATCAATGCGAATTAGCTGTAATTTTTTTGCTATCAGCGACATATTTTTTTCTAGAAGGAAGGGAACAATTTGAAAGCGCAAACATTGCAAGTGGCATCGGTCGTACTTTGGAAAATTTTCGAATAATAGCTTTTATAATGATCAAGCGAATGCGTTTTATATATTTTATATATTTTTTATGAAATATCTTTGAAACGTCACATTTTGAAATGACGATTTCAACCGTTTCTCAAAAAAAATATTTTAAGTACTTGAAAACGAAAAATAAAATGGATATTTAAAATTTAAAGCGTTTCGTTTCTATTGCACAAGTAGGCAACATCGACTGAAGTATGCGTTGATAATAAAGGACAACAAATACACTATCTTGATGACATAGACAAAGATGGCTGTCTATGAAGTCTGCTACGAACAAGGAAGGGTCGTAAAATTTTATGGGATTTTTATAGCTCGTTGCTGTTCAGGCTCGCCAGTGAGTACGCGCCTTATGATGGCTGTAAATCAACAGCTGTTATTTTATGAACAAGCCATTGTACTTTTTATTTTCTAGTAGGCGCTGTTGCCAAATCGTAAACTAGACACGAAGCTATTTAAATTTTAAAACCTCATATTTGAAGAATGATTTTGAATAGTTTTCGAGATGCGTTTGAAAAAATCATGAATGAAACTCGTAATTATTCGGTTTAAACTTGCATATGCTGTGATAACCCAAATTGAGGAGACTTCCCCATTCAAGCCGAATTGTATTCACATGGCTTGATCTCGTGTTCTGGGGCTAAAAGAAGTGCCCTTCCTTTTTCTAGAAAGATGAGAGGAACAAGAGCTTTGCCTTGAAGGCTACGAGACTAAACAGCATGTTGAAGACACGACAACGCTTAGAAATAAATGACGCGCTATAAAAATGCGTTGGCGGGTGCGTTGAAAAAAAAGCGCTTAACTTGTAAAGCGTCCATAGCTGTCCAATTGACCCTGAATGTATGGAACGATTCTTTGAAGCTCGAAATATAGACTTGACGAACTGAAAGCATAAAAAAAACCTACCTGAATCCGAAGGGGTGTCGATGCCAAGATCAGACATGATCATGGACGAGTTCTTGTCCTTGTGGTAACTGTGATCGTTCTGCGTCGCGTACATGTTACGCTGCAACGAGGTGACATTCGGCGCAACCCTGCTAGGTCCGGCTTGCTGATACGGCTCGTCCTCGGACTCGGAAGATTCGGATTCAGAAGAGGACTCGGAGGATTCCTCGACTTCCTGGTGTGGTCCGTCCAGGGCGACCAGGGAGGAACCGAAGTATTCGCGGAGTTCTTGGTCGGCCTCATCGATGTCGGAGGAAGCGCCCTCGGCCTGGAAAAAAATCGTTTTGGTCAACTTCAAGGGATGATCGATGGAATTGTTGAACGTGGATTTATGTCCCTGTTCGTCCTTTGATTGTTCCATATGAAGGATGGGCAATCATACACAAGAAAAGGCGTTGCTGTTCCCACTACGAGCACACCATTTTCACACTAGACGTGATAAACGGCCGGCTTATTTGTGTGGGGTCTATTATTAAGGGTGAGTCTTTAACTCGTACTAATATTTTAAGAGTAGATTCTTGAGGTCAAAAGAAACACTTTTTTCCTTTACCATTTTTTTCGAAACGGCTCGGTTTAAAAGATACAGGCTGTTGAAAAACCATAAAAAAAATTTATATTTTTAGTTCTATCTCACAAACGGTTTTATCGATTGAAATGAATTTCGGAATATGGTTTTTCATTTATTAGGTGAATCTTTTTGGAACACAAGATATCACCCACGTCTTCCAGTTTTGTCGTTATGACCATTAGTTACCATAAAAATACCAAAAATTCAAAGAACCCAACTTTTGAAACTAAGTTGGACGCTATCTTATGAATATTTGAACGTTTTGTAAAATAAAAGCATTCTTCATATTTTCTCGTATGATGCGCCGTTTTCAAGTAATTTAATGTTCAAAAATTAAAAAGTATCTGAGAAATTTGAAAATTTGGGTACTTTGGCTGAATACAACTCTGTTCAAAAGATCTACAGATGTGTAGCGTCATAGATTTAGTCAGTTTTTGTGAAGGTAATTCTGTTTTTTCCAGGGTTGGCACAGCTCATCATGAAAACTTAAAATGGCTGTTTCTCTTTATCAGGGCCGAATCGGAAAAAATCGTATAGGGAAAAAGTGCTTATTTTTACCTCAAGAATCTACGATGTTATCGTAAAAAGGCTCCTGTTTACTTAAGCGCCCACCTTGAATTTTTATCTTCGATTTTTGCATCAATTTCAATGAATTCGAATGTTAGCTTTAAGAGAACTCGATGAGTTAACGTTTTCAGTTACTTTTATTCTTGAAAATGTGGGAATTCTTAAATTTTCGATGAAAACATAATGGTTTTGAGGTTAGGTTAGGTTAGTTTAGGTTGGGACAGTGAAAAATCATATTTGTACCATTTTAAGATATTTATGAAACGAATAAATGATTTGATTCTGTTATTCAAGCGCTGAACTCGAAAAATATAACAATTCGACTGATTTACACCGAATATTTGCAATTTTTATAAGAACTTTAAAAAAATCATATCTCCCAAACTACAAGTCTCCTGAAGTTGTGACATGTTCCAATCGATTTTTCATACAATACTCAATATCAAAAAAAATTGACGACAAAATCGGTGGTGGGCACTAACCTAAACTTTTACCCGTAAAAAAATCCCGATTTACGAGTGGTTGAAAAAACAACGCGTACCTAACCACCTGTTTCGATGATGCTCGTTCTGTTTCACCACCAACAACCCCCTCTCGAATTTGTTGCTTGTTTTCCTTCCCGCAGAGCGATTGCAACTTTTACGATCTTCTGGAAGGGTCCCCTATTGTCCCCGCGGCAAAAATAAGCACATATGCGGTGGGTACAACACACGTTGACGTCTATAGGTGGGCTGTGGGAATTGAAATCCCCGGTACGTCATTATAATCGAATAAAATTCGAGACGGATATATTGAAAACCTCTTCGGTCGGAATTTATGTGACGCGGGATTAGATATTGGAGTTGGGACACGCGAAAACACGCATGGGGTGAGGTTATGATGACATCTATGGTGGGCGATGGGGGAGATATTCTCGATGGTTACGGGCAAGGGGTGTACGAACGTCCACAGAACTGTCGGATTCGGCACATTTCATAACGAACCCAAGGTCGACAAACACTCGTCGTATCTGCGATTTAAAGATCCCATTAAATGTGTTATCTGTGCGGTAATATAACTGGAAGGTCACCGAGCAGGACGTTTCAATCGATACAAAATTAGGAAGCTCGTCGTGTTCTAACACCTTATCGCCATTATTTAACGTTAGAGGCAAAATAGAAGCGTAGAAATCAAACATTTAAAGACCTCTCATCTGTCTAATCTGTGAGCTCCCAGAAAATAAACTTGAATGAATGGAACAGATAGTGTATGTCACAACAAAAGAATCCGATTATTGAATTAGATTAGAAAAAATTTCGAAATAGCCTTCTGTCTACTGAATTAGAATCAATATCGAAATATACCGATGAATAATGTATAGTAGTAGCGAACATTAATGTTATAACGATGTGTTAATGCAAAATCGAGCATTCGATTGACATTTACGAACCAAGGAAATCTGGAATAGGTCGAAATTTGTGCAAAAACCGATAGATATATTCAAGGGGATCTAGATAATAGACGAAAGTCTAAAATTGCATTCGAACGTTCGGGAATTATTCATATGGACCGATTTTGCATAGTTCAGATCCATAAGAAATTCTTTAATGCGTTCCTGTTCGTCTCGTTCGACGAAGAAAAAAAATTAATTGAGATTCGGTCATTATAAAAAGGTCTTTCGTTCGTTTCAAAGCAAGCAACATAACAATTTTTGCGAGAGAATAAGAGAATGACCCGTTTTGGCTCTTTTCACTTTTCTTAACACGTTGAGCGCCACAGCGGTCCATAGGGACCGCTGATAGTCTTACTTGTGGGACCACGGCGGTCCGTAGGGACCGCTGTTTTGGAATTTACGACTACTTTTTAGTAGTATTTTTTTCGAATTTTTATTCGAAAAAAATTGAACAGGTGTTGTTATGGATATAATAGGGAGATTGGACTAGACAAATTTCACCTGTACCGCATCTGCTGTGCGTTTCTATTTTTCTGGGGACCAGAGCGGTCCCGTGGGACCGCACATCAATATTCTTGATATCAGGCGATACTGCACTTTAAGGGGAAAATCTAATCAAAGGGATTATCTATATGATATAAGAGCAAAACAAAATATCGTCACAAAAAATTTGGCCCCACAAGAAAATATATTGATATTTCGATGGCGCTCAACGTGTTAATTTTATTCATGAAGGAAAATGTCCCTGTTCGTCCTTTGATTGTTCCATATAAAGGATGGGCAATCATACACAAGAAAAGGCGTTGCTGTTCCCACTACGAGCACACCATTTTCACACTAGACGTGATAAACGGCCGGCTTATTTGTGTGGGGTGTTTCAACTAACTATATAATATAGAGATGTTCTACTGGGTGTCCCAACTTAATACGTCATCTGGAGGTTACAAAACGGACTTTTTCATAACCTTTCCAATCGTATTTTGAGTTTAAGGAATTTTATCGATTGCTACGAGAATGTACTAATATCTAGTTAGCCTAGATCATTTCCATGCATAAAAAAAATATTGCGTTACCATAGCAACGAACAATAACTCATTAGAAGTGTCAGTGTGAAGTTTAAGGTCAAAAGAGTGAACCAGAGTTACGCAATGAATTAAAAGAAAGAAGATGTCTACCGAAATTGTGAAAATCGAAAAATTGGAATATCGAGCCATCATCAAGTACCTGTATTTAAAAGGGTTAAGAGGTAAGCAGATTTACGAAGATATGCTTAATACCCTTGGTGATCCATGTCCTTCGTATGCGATCGTAAAAAATTGGACTGCAAGCTTCAAAAGAGGTAAATTTTCTATTGAAGATTATGACCGATCGGGAAGGTCAGTTTCTATGTCAATCCCCGAAAATATCGATGCAGTTCATGACATGATTTTATCAGACTGTCGAATTGGGCTAAAAGGATATCTGAAGCACTGAATATTTCATACGAACGCGTTCACCAAATAGTTCACGTCTATTTGGACATGAGAAAAATTGCTGCAAAATCACCAAAAGCGTGCAAGGGTAGAAGCATCACGTTCGATCTGTGCTCGATTTGAAAACGATGTAGACTTCTTAAAACGAATTGTTACTATGGATGAGACTTGGGTACATTTCTACGATCCAGAAACAAAGCAACAATCGATGGAATGGCGACACTCTGGTTCTCCAAGACCTAAGAAGTTTCGTGTCCAAAAATCTGCTGGAAAAGTTCTTGATTCAGTTTTTTGGGATTGCCATGGAGTAATCATGATTGATTTTTTGGATAAGGGTAGAACAATATCCGGAGATTACTATTCAACATTACTGCCCACTCTACGCGAAAAAATTAAAGAGAAAAGACGCGGAAAGTTATCCAAAGGTGTTTTGCATTTGCAGGACAATTCCCTTGCACACAAATCTCATGTTTCCATGCAAAAAATTCGTGATTAAGGGTTTGAATTACTAGAACACTCCTCTTATTCGCCAGATTTGGCTCCATCCGACTATCATCTCTTTCCTCAACTGACAAAAAGTTTGAAAGGTCGTAAATTTTCTTCCAACGAGGAGGTAATAAAAGCTGTGGAGGTTTGGTTTGCAGAGCAAGAAGAAACATTTTTTTTGAAAGGTCTAGAGACGTTGTAGGTTCGCTGTAATAAATGTATCCAACTAAGAGGAGAATATGTTGAGTAATAAAATATTTTGACAATGAAATTTTGTTTGGTCCTATAGTAGGCTAAGAATTTTTCAATATATCCTCGTATGAGTAATGAAGGCCTGATGTTGTTTGGTCTGAGAAAAAAGTTATTTCCCAGTTTTTTTTGATATTAGAATGGCATTAAATTGGAAACTACCACTTGGCTCTAAAATAGCATTTAGGAGGTTTTCACAAAATTTGAGTGCGATTTTTCAAAAAGTTTCGTAACTCGAAAACCATAAAACAAGATTTCAACAAACTTAAACTGTATCTATAGTTTCGAAACGAGTCACATTTTTTACGGGTATACAGAACTGGACTGGACCAAAAATAGAAAGAAATTGTACAGAATGCTTTCGTTGCTAGCTTCTAAGCGAGCAAGTACAACACGTACCAACCGACAAAAAAAACCAGCGGATTTGAGTTTTTCTGAAGAAATCAACCGAAGGTGAACGATAAGCTCGGCGAGTGGTAACGAGTAGTTGGGACACCTTGTATAGTTATCATTTCCAATAAAGAAATAAATAAAAGATGCTTACCCTCTTCTTCTTCGATTCGTCGTCGGTATCGGACATGGGCGGCGTGTGCGGGGTGATCATGTTGATGACAGGAACACCGGCGTTCCTGAGATTCGGCTTGAGCAGGCTCTGCTGAGAGGTCGGTATGGGCACAGCAGCAGCAGCAGGAGCGGCTGGTGCTGGCGCCTTCGGCGTATTGAGGAATCCAGCCCAGAACTTGTGCAGCGCCTTGTCGTAATCATCCTTGTGCTCGCTGCTGGCGCAGTGGCCTGCCCACATGCAGTCGTGGCTCTTGATCAGCACGTCCTTGTTGATCGGCGGCCCGGACCAGCGGTCACAGTGATAGGGTATCGTTTCAGCGAACAGGCTGTCGTAGGTGTTGTCTAGGCCCAGTTCGAGGGCTATGTCGTCGAAGAAGGTCCTGGAGAACATCCCGCTCGCGCTGTCCGATGTCAGGCTGTTCCAGAGGTCGTCGGCCAAGTACTCGGAGCATGTCCACTCGACCATCGTGTCTATCGAGTCGATCGACGTCGTATCCGTGTCTTTTTCTCTTAATTTATCTTTTTTATTCACTTCTCGCAGTGTCGTACTGTTAGTCTCTAGACCGAAATCGTCATTCAAAAGATCATCGTACTTATACGGTAATTGCATGACTATTTATTAATTCTACGTCTTCTAAAAAAATTCTCTTCCAACTAAACGCTAAGTATCACAGGTGGGCCCTGGCTTCACGCTTCCGTCTTATGAACGGCAGCTGCCCTGAAAAAATCACAGAAATCAATCAATTTTCCCACATATACACACAATAATTTCAAAATATCCCATCAACAAACTAAATGTCAAGCACAGATATCTTATTTCAGTTGCAGAAACACTTTCGCACCTTAGGAAAAATCCGACCATCCATAAATCTGTTCAACATCAACGAAAATCGTACCACAGGTGATACTTTACTGTCAGCTTCCGCTCTGTGAAAGCAGCTGCCACAGAACAACATTAAGGTAGGCCCGCAGCTGGCGCTTTCTTAAAATCCTCATTGTTCGGATAGAATGAGGATTCTCGAGGTGATTGTGACCGATTGTAGTTCTTCGGCACGCACCAAAACCGCCCCGAACATCTTTCGATCGTCTTATGTCATCGAAGGTCATTAAAAAACGCTCCCTTGGGTGCACAAGGTGTTCTTGTTCCTGAGCAGGTCAGTATTCGGGGCAGATGGTGGTCGATGGGCAGATTGAATTTTTTTACGGGATTAGCAGCCCTGGTTAACCCTTAAGAGAATTATCAAACGCCACTCATTTAATCTCAGCATCAATCTGCAGGTGCAGCCTCGTGAATCCCTTATTCACGGTATATAATCTTTGATCGATCCATAAATATTCATCAACTAAATCCATAGAACCTCCCAGTAAAGTCGCACTGCAGGTGCACAGAAGAAGTCATAAAATTCGTAAGAATGTCATTTTCGAGCATAAAAAAATAATAGTCCTCTTAGGCCCGGTACTTTCACGTGCGAATAACTAAATTAATTGGATAGATAAGTCTTATTCTTAGGATAAGTAAATATGCAGTCTTTTCACTTTCAGATAGTGTTATTCATCGAATAAATCTGTCATTGAAACTCAATTAAAAGAGTTTATTTGTCATAGATCGAATGTCGGTACGTCATTATTGGTTGAATTCTTTAGATTTTTGATATATGGTTATTCTTTGTGTGATTTTCACGAAATATTTGCTTTCTAGTTGGAATTATGACCATTTCTACAATGCGGTGTCTTATTTTACATTAATCAGTGAAAAGCAGTATACCGTGTTCTCATAGAATTGTTATTCGTCAAATAATTTCATCCGAAAGCACCGAAATAAGGTATCCTTCAGATAGGAAATTATTTGACAGATACTTATTGACAGTGAATAAAATTTATTCGTAGGTGAAAGTACCTTATTTATCAACAATGATCCCGAATTGATTCGATTAATGTGGTGTAACCACTCAATTAAAAGCAAAGTGCAATCTTTCAAATGTGTTTTTAATAACGATAAACAGAATGAAATTTCAGGTTAGAGAACGAACGCGGAATAAAAATTGAGGACGGATGTTCAAAAATAGATTTATACCCATTCAGGTGAAAAGTGAAGGATGAACAACGCTAATGATAACAGGATATTTCCAAGGAGCGTGTGATAGTGGTCCCTGCACTTTACACACATTCAGGTAATGCGGTTAATGAATAAATATGTTGAAAAACAGCACGTGTCAGACTGTTATTATAGGCGCTTATTGCAATATCGGAGATTATGGGCATTGTTTTATCGGCATTGGAAATGCATTTCATTCAGTTTCAGATTATGTTCGTTTTCGGAGAATAAGGTTTTATTCATTTTTTATAACCTATTAGTTGGCCATTTTTCACGAATAATCCTGATGCATTATATTGTTCCTGATTTTCCCGCCAAAGTTATCAAATTTTTGTTTCTCTAGAGCTAAAATGAAGACCTTTTTCACACACATTTTAATGATAATAACTCATCTGTCATTCAGTAAAAGAATAAAGATATCATTCTCCATAGAGTTTTGGGATAAGCAATCATAGACATATAGACACTCTCTATGTCTATGTAAGAAATGAACTGACAAATTTGATTCATGGTCATAGATCATAATCTTCTCATTCATCCATTCCATTCTCAAGCGAAAACAGTGACCTAGTCATAGAAGAATATTCATCTGCTGTCAAACAATATTATGCATCCGATGATCGAACGCAGTCGATGGGATGAATGCCCTTCGAACCCTTTTCTTCTGTCAAAGGTACAATAACCCAAGATCGATGAAGATCTTCGCCATCACCTCAACATCCGGTTTCCAGCGGTGCATAAGTGTGCGGCACTATAGTGCCAAATCAGGGTATACCTGATCTAAGAGTAGGCGGTTGCGTTCGAATTCTGGAACGCTTCTCACGATCCTCTCTCTACTTCATAACACAAGAACCGGTTCGCGGACCGGTGTGAACTTAGCAGCCACTTTCCAGCAGCCACTTCAGATCTAGCGGCCGTTTGACCAGTGGCGTCGGGTACTTTTTTTTCGCGTACTGTGCTTACTGAAATCGGTATTAGGTCTCGGAAATGAATGAATTCTTTCAAACCCAGTGTGTTTATTCATTAGAAGATGATAAATACTATTTGAAAGATTTTTTATTCCAAGAATGTTGAAGTGTCAGTACCAGCCTTAAAATGGATATTCGAAATAAAATCGAAAATAGGTCTAAAAAATGAATAAAGGGTTTGAAATTCGGGGTATGTATTTATAAACTCTCAAAGAACGATATTCCAAGAGCTTTTTCATTTGCAGGACTTGGAAGGGTGAATTTCACCCCCTCTCCTCAGAGTCCACAGAATAAATCGAAAATAGGTCTTAAAAATGAATAAAGGGTTTGAAATTAGGTGTATGTATTTATAAACCCACAACGAACGATATTCCAAGAGCTTTTTCATTTGCAGGACTTGGAAGGGTGAATTTCACCCCTATTTCTAATAATAAAAAAAACATTGAAAATAGGTCTCAAAAATGAATAAAGGGTTTGAAATTCGGTGTATGTATTTATAAACCCTCAAGGAACCATATTCCAAGAGCTTTTTCATTTGCAGGACTTGGAAGGGTGAATTTCACCCCTATTTCTAATAATGAAAAAAACATCGAAAATAGGTCTCAAAAATGAATAAAGGGTTTGAAATTCGGTGTATGTATTTATAAACCCTCAAGGAACCATATTCCAAGAGCTTTTTCATTTGCAGGACTTGGAAGGGTGAATTTCACCCCCTCTTCTCAGAGTCCACAGAATAAATTCGAAAATAGGTCTGAAAAATGAATAAAGGGTTTGAAATTCGGTGTATGTATTTATAAACCCACAACGAACGATATTCCAAGAGCTTTTTCATTTGCAGGACTTGGAAGGGTGAATTTCACCCCCTCTTGTCAGAGTCCACAGAATAAATCGAAAATAGGTCTTAAAAATGAATAAAGGGTTTGAAATTCGGTGTATGTATTTATAAACCCACAACGAACGATATTCCAAGAGCTTTTTCATTTGCAGGACTTGGAAGGGTGAATTTCACCCCCTCTTGTCAGAGTCCACAGAATAAATCGAAAATAGGTCTGAAAAATGAATAAAGGGTTTGAAATTCGGTGTATGTATTTATAAGCCCACAACGAACGATATTCCAAGAGCTTTTTCATTTGCAGGACTTGGAAGGGTGAATTTCACCCCTATTTCTAATAATGAAAAAACCATCGAAAATAGGTCTTAAAAATGAATAAAGGGTTTGAAATTCGGTGTATGTATTTATAAACCCTCAAGGTACCATATTCCAAGAGCTTTTTCATTTGCAGGACTTGGAAGGGTGAATTTCACCCCCTCTTCTCAGAGTCCACAGAATAAATCGAAAATAGGTCTTAAAAATGAATAAAGGGTTTGAAATTCGGTGTATGTATTTATGAACCCTCAAGGAACCATATTCCAAGAGCTTTTTCATTTGCAGGACTTGGAAGGGTGAATTTCACCCCCTCTTCTCAGAGTCCACAGAATAAATTCGAAAATAGGTCTGAAAAATGAATAAAGGGTTTGAAATTCGGTGTATGTATTTATAAACCCACAACGAACGATATTCCAAGAGCTTTTTCATTTGCAGGACTTGGAAGGGTGAATTTCACCCCCTCTTGTCAGAGTCCACAGAATAAATCGAAAATAGGTCTTAAAAATGAATAAAGGGTTTGAAATTCGGTGTATGTATTTATAAACCCACAACGAACGATATTCCAAGAGCTTTTTCATTTGCAGGACTTGGAAGGGTGAATTTCACCCCCTCTTGTCAGAGTCCACAGAATAAATCGAAAATAGGTCTGAAAAATGAATAAAGGGTTTGAAATTCGGTGTATGTATTTATAAGCCCACAACGAACGATATTCCAAGAGCTTTTTCATTTGCAGGACTTGGAAGGGTGAATTTCACCCCTATTTCTAATAATGAAAAAACCATCGAAAATAGGTCTTAAAAATGAATAAAGGGTTTGAAATTCGGTGTATGTATTTATAAACCCTCAAGGTACCATATTCCAAGAGCTTTTTCATTTGCAGGACTTGGAAGGGTGAATTTCACCCCCTCTTCTCAGAGTCCACAGAATAAATCGAAAATAGGTCTTAAAAATGAATAAAGGGTTTGAAATTCGGTGTATGTATTTATGAACCCTCAAGGAACCATATTCCGAGAGCTTTTTCATTTGCAGGACTTGGAAGGGTGAATTTCACCCCCTCTTCTCAGAGTCCACAGAATAAATTCGAAAATAGGTCTGAAAAATGAATAAAGGGTTTGAAATTCGGTGTATGTATTCATAAACCCACAACGAACGATATTCCAAGAGCTTTTTCATTTGCAGGACTTGGAAGGGTGAATTTCACCCCCTCTTGTCAGAGTCCACAGAATAAATCGAAAATAGGTCTTAAAAATGAATAAAGGGTTTGAAATTCGGTGTATGTATTTATGAACCCTCAAGGAACCATATTCCAAGAGCTTTTTCATTTGCAGGACTTGGAAGGGTGAATTTCACCCCCTCTTCTCAGAGTCCACAGAATAAATTTGAAAATAGGTCTGAAAAATGAATAAAGGGTTTGAAATTCGGTGTATGTATTTATAAACCCACAACGAACGATATTCCAAGAGCTTTTTCATTTGCAGGACTTGGAAGGGTGAATTTCACCCCCTCTTGTCAGAGTCCACAGAATAAATCGAAAATAGGTCTTAAAAATGAATGAAGGGTTTGAAATTCGGTGTATGTATTTATAAACCCACAACGAACGATATTCCAAGAGCTTTTTCATTTGCAGGACTTGGAAGGGTGAATTTCACCCCCTCTTGTCAGAGTCCACAGAATAAATCGAAAATAGGTCTGAAAAATGAATAAAGGGTTTGAAATTCGGTGTATGTATTTATAAGCCCACAACGAACGATATTCCAAGAGCTTTTTCATTTGCAGGACTTGGAAGGGTGAATTTCACCCCTATTTCTAATAATGAAAAAACCATCGAAAATAGGTCTTAAAAATGAATAAAGGGTTTGAAATTCGGTGTATGTATTTATAAACCCTCAAGGTACCATATTCCAAGAGCTTTTTCATTTGCAGGACTTGGAAGGGTGAATTTCACCCCCTCTTCTCAGAGTCCACAGAATAAATCGAAAATAGGTCTTAAAAATGAATAAAGGGTTTGAAATTCGGTGTATGTATTTATGAACCCTCAAGGAACCATATTCCAAGAGCTTTTTCATTTGCAGGACTTGGAAGGGTGAATTTCACCCCCTCTTCTCAGAGTCCACAGAATAAATTCGAAAATAGGTCTGAAAAATGAATAAAGGGTTTGAAATTCGGTGTATGTATTCATAAACCCACAACGAACGATATTCCAAGAGCTTTTTCATTTGCAGGACTTGGAAGGGTGAATTTCACCCCCTCTTGTCAGAGTCCACAGAATAAATCGAAAATAGGTCTGAAAAATGAATAAAGGGTTTGAAATTCGGTGTATGAATTTATAAGCCCACAACGAACGATATTCCAAGAGCTTTTTCATTTGCAGGACTTGGAAGGGTGAATTTCACCCCCTCTTGTCAGAGTCCACAGAATAAATCGAAAATAGGTCTGAAAAATGAATAAAGGGTTTGAAATTCGGTGTATGTATTTATAAGCCCACAACGAACGATATTCCAAGAGCTTTTTCATTTGCAGGACTTGGAAGGGTGAATTTCACCCCTATTTCTAATAATGAAAAAACCATCGAAAATAGGTCTTAAAAATGAATAAAGGGTTTGAAATTCGGTGTATGTATTTATGAACCCTCAAGGAACCATATTCCAAGAGCTTTTTCATTTGCAGGACTTGGAAGGGTGAATTTCACCCCCTCTTCTCAGAGTCCACAGAATAAATTCGAAAATAGGTCTGAAAAATGAATAAAGGGTTTGAAATTCGGTGTATGTATTCATAAACCCACAACGAACGATATTCCAAGAGCTTTTTCATTTGCAGGACTTGGAAGGGTGAATTTCACCCCCTCTTGTCAGAGTCCACAGAATAAATCGAAAATAGGTCTGAAAAATGAATAAAGGGTTTGAAATTCGGTGTATGAATTTATAAGCCCACAACGAACGATATTCCAAGAGCTTTTTCATTTGCAGGACTTGGAAGGGTGAATTTCACCCCCTCTTGTCAGAGTCCACAGAATAAATCGAAAATAGGTCTGAAAAATGAATAAAGGGTTTGAAATTCGGTGTATGTATTTATAAGCCCACAACGAACGATATTCCAAGAGCTTTTTCATTTGCAGGACTTGGAAGGGTGAATTTCACCCCTATTTCTAATAATGAAAAAACCATCGAAAATAGGTCTTAAAAATGAATAAAGGGTTTGAAATTCGGTGTATGTATTTATAAACCCTCAAGGTACCATATTCCAAGAGCTTTTTCATTTGCAGGACTTGGAAGGGTGAATTTCACCCCTATTTCTAATAATGAAAAAAACATCGAAAATAGGTCTCAAAAATGAATAAAGGGTTTGAAATTCGGTGTATGTATTTATAAACCCTCAAGGAACCATATTCCAAGAGCTCTTTCATTTGCAGGACTTGGAAGGGTGAATTTCACCCCCTCTTCTCAGAGTCCACAGAATAAATTCGAAAATAGGTCTGAAAAATGAATAAAGGGTTTGAAATTCGGTGTATGTATTTATAAACCCACAACGAACGATATTCCAAGAGCTTTTTCATTTGCAGGACTTGGAAGGGTGAATTTCACCCCCTCTTGTCAGAGTCCACAGAATAAATCGAAAATAGGTCTTAAAAATGAATAAAGGGTTTGAAATTCGGTGTATGTATTTATAAACCCACAACGAACGATATTCCAAGAGCTTTTTCATTTGCAGGACTTGGAAGGGTGAATTTCACCCCCTCTTGTCAGAGTCCACAGAATAAATCGAAAATAGGTCTGAAAAATGAATAAAGGGTTTGAAATTCGGTGTATGTATTTATAAGCCCACAACGAACGATATTCCAAGAGCTTTTTCATTTGCAGGACTTGGAAGGGTGAATTTCACCCCCTCTTGTCAGAGTCCACAGAATAAATCGAAAATAGGTCTTAAAAATGAAACCCTTTATTCATTTTTCAGACCTATTTTCGAATTTATTCTGTGGACTCTGAGAAGAGGGGGTGAAATTCACCCTTCCAAGTCCTGCAAATGAAAAAGCTCTTGGAATATGGTTCCTTGAGGGTTTATAAATACATACACCGAATTTCAAACCCTTTATTCATTTTTGAGACCTATTTTCGATGTTTTTTTCATTATTAGAAATAGGGGTGAAATTCACCCTTCCAAGTCCTGCAAATGAAAAAGCTCTTGGAATATGGTACCTTGAGGGTTTATAAATACATACACCGAATTTCAAACCCTTTATTCATTTTTAAGACCTATTTTCGATGGTTTTTTCATTATTAGAAATAGGGGTGAAATTCACCCTTCCAAGTCCTGCAAATGAAAAAGCTCTTGGAATATCGTTCGTTGTGGGCTTATAAATACATACACCGAATTTCAAACCCTTTATTCATTTTTCAGACCTATTTTCGATTTATTCTGTGGACTCTGACAAGAGGGGGTGAAATTCACCCTTCCAAGTCCTGCAAATGAAAAAGCTCTTGGAATATCGTTCGTTGTGGGTTTATAAATACATACACCGAATTTCAAACCCTTTATTCATTTTTCAGACCTATTTTCGAATTTATTCTGTGGACTCTGAGAAGAGGGGGTGAAATTCACCCTTCCAAGTCCTGCAAATGAAAAAGCTCTTGGAATATGGTTCCTTGAGGGTTTATAAATACATACACCGAATTTCAAACCCTTTATTCATTTTTGAGACTTATTTTCGATGTTTTTTTCATTATTAGAAATAGGGGTGAAATTCACCCTTCCAAGTCCTGCAAATGAAAAAGCTCTTGGAATATGGTTCCTTGAGGGTTTATAAATACATACACCGAATTTCAAACCCTTTATTCATTTTTAAGACCTATTTTCGATTTATTCTGTGGACTCTGAGGAGAGGGGGTGAAACTCACCCTTCCAAGTCCTGCAAATGAAAAAGCTCTTGGAATATCGTTCGTTGTGGGTTTATAAATACATACACCGAATTTCAAACCCTTTATTCATTTTTAAGACCTATTTTCGATTTATTCTGTGGACTCTGACAAGAGGGGGTGAAATTCACCCTTCCAAGTCCTGCAAATGAAAAAGCTCTTGGAATATCGTTCGTTGTGGGTTTATAAATACATACACCGAATTTCAAACCCTTTATTCATTTTTAAGACCTATTTTCGATTTATTCTGTGGACTCTGACAAGAGGGGGTGAAATTCACCCTTCCAAGTCCTGCAAATGAAAAAGCTCTTGGAATATCGTTCGTTGTGGGTTTATAAATACATACACCGAATTTCAAACCCTTTATTCATTTTTCAGACCTATTTTCGAATTTATTCTGTGGACTCTGAGAAGAGGGGGTGAAATTCACCCTTCCAAGTCCTGCAAATGAAAAAGCTCTTGGAATATGGTTCCTTGAGGGTTCATAAATACATACACCGAATTTCAAACCCTTTATTAATTTTTAAGACCTATTTTCGATTTATTCTGTGGACTCTGAGAAGAGGGGGTGAAATTCACCCTTCCAAGTCCTGCAAATGAAAAAGCTCTTGGAATATGGTACCTTGAGGGTTTATAAATACATACACCGAATTTCAAACCCTTTATTCATTTTTAAGACCTATTTTCGATGGTTTTTTCATTATTAGAAATAGGGGTGAAATTCACCCTTCCAAGTCCTGCAAATGAAAAAGCTCTTGGAATATCGTTCGTTGTGGGCTTATAAATACATACACCGAATTTCAAACCCTTTATTCATTTTTCAGACCTATTTTCGATTTATTCTGTGGACTCTGACAAGAGGGGGTGAAATTCACCCTTCCAAGTCCTGCAAATGAAAAAGCTCTTGGAATATCGTTCGTTGTGGGTTTATAAATACATACACCGAATTTCAATCCCTTTATTCATTTTTCAGACCTATTTTCGAATTTATTCTGTGGACTCTGAGAAGAGGGGGTGAAATTCACCCTTCCAAGTCCTGCAAATGAAAAAGCTCTTGGAATATCGTTCGTTGTGGGTTTATAAATACATACACCGAATTTCAAACCCTTTATTCATTTTTAAGACCTATTTTCGATTTATTCTGTGGACTCTGACAAGAGGGGGTGAAATTCACCCTTCCAAGTCCTGCAAATGAAAAAGCTCTTGGAATATCGTTCGTTGTGGGTTTATAAATACATACACCGAATTTCAAACCCTTTATTCATTTTTGAGACCTATTTTCAATGTTTTTTTTATTATTAGAAATAGGGGTAAAATTCACCCTTCCAAGTCCTGCAAATGAAAAAGCTCTTGGAATATCGTTCGTTGTGGGTTTATAAATACATACACCGAATTTCAAACCCTTTATTCATTTTTGAGACCTATTTTCGATGTTTTTTTCATTATTAGAAATAGGGGTGAAATTCACCCTTCCAAGTCCTGCAAATGAAAAAGCTCTTGGAATATGGTTCCTTGAGGGTTTATAAATACATACACCGATTTTCAAACCCTTTATTCATTTTTAAGACCTATTTTCGATTTATTCTGTGGACTCTGACAAGAGGGGGTGAAATTCACCCTTCCAAGTCCTGCAAATGAAAAAGCTCTTGGAATATCGTTCGTTGTGGGTTTATAAATACATACACCGAATTTCAAACCCTTTATTCATTTTTAAGACCTATTTTCGACTTATTCTGTGGACTCTGAGGAGAGGGGGTGAAATTCACCCTTCCAAGTCCTGCAAATGAAAAAGCTCTTGGAATATCGTTCTTTGAGAGTTTATAAATACATACACCGAATTTCAAACCCTTTATTCATTTTTTAGACCTATTTTCGATTTTATTTCGAATATCCATTTTAAGGCTGGTACTGACACTTCAACATTCTTGGAATAAAAAATCTTTCAAATAGTATTTATCATCTTCTAATGAATAAACACACTGGGTTTGAAAGAATTCATTCATTTCCGAGACCTAATACCGATTTCAGTAAGCACAGTACGCGAAAAAAAAAGTACCCGACGCCACTGGTCAAACGGCCGCTAGATCTGAAGTGGCTGCTGGAAAGTGGCTGCTAAGTTCACACCGGTGGTTCGCGGAACGTTCTTCATTCATCGAAGTACCTGCGCGAAATCTGTTCCGAGAATATTACAGACCGACTTTGCATACCTGAGTTCTGATTGACTCGAAAAGGCTCCGATAATGTTTGAAATGGCCATTATAATCCGACGATTTTACTTCGAGGAATCACAGTCCAAATCATCCTTTCCCATGCACTTTTCAATAATTTTTCAAGAAATTATTCTAGCTTAGAACAAAACATCCCACTTTCTAACCGCCTTGTATATTTTAGGTTCACCCAAAACACAATAGAAGGTCCAAATTAAGTCGTTATAATGATTAATAGAGCGGGGGCCGCTAATAATAGAAAGCGCATCCACCATTTTGTACGAACTTTCAAGGTCGAAAACTAGCGGTGTCCTAATTTAAAATCTTATCTTGTCACTGCTAGCTTAGCTTTTTTGAGTAATCCTTTTTGGAGTATACAACATTAATAAACTTTTTTTTTTGGCTTTGAACTCAAAACCAAACGAAAATTAATTATTTTTTCCCAAGAATCGCTCAAAATGAATACCTAGTTCAGTAGTAGTATAATTGAATGACATGAATTGTTTATGTTCTACAACCTCTTGATTCAACGGAATTGAATAAAATAATTAGAGTAGATAATGATAATCGTAATTAATCAATGCGGAACAGACACATCCTCAACAAAATTACATAATGGACGTAATATCACGAAGTTCAATTCATTTATACGATTTTTCTTTCTCGCGAGTATTCGATATGGTATCGGGGGTATAATTTCGTTAATCTGTTGAAATAAAGCTCGAAACATTAACCCGCAAACACCCACTAAATCCAATCATGAAGCCGCAACATTTAGAAACCAAGATCAATCAAATCCCCTTTTCCATTACAGTTCCTGAGAGGAACTGATATATTTCCTGCAGTAAATGTCCCAATTCGATGACATTATTTCAGCAGGCAATTGAAGTGAGTTACTTGTGCCCGGCAAATTAAATTGTCCCATAAAATGATGCATCACATCATTACATACATATTGCACAATGTTGGCGCTCAAGAAGGTAGGATTTTTGAACTCATGACTATGAGGCGTTTAGCTCAATCGAAACTTAATGACGATCATTATAACTCATTGTTGTATTTATGGAATTATCCTTGAGTCGGAGAAATAGGAAGTTTTCATTTTGAAATCGCTTCTAAAATGTCAATATCTTTGATTGACTTCTTGCGGATCAATTGAATGGATATTAAAACTGCTGAATCCATATTAATCAAACTAAACCTATCCCATTATTCATCGATTCACGTATTATGATTAAACGTTTCCATTCATAATTGTTCAAATATCTTTTTACTAAAATTGGCAAATTGGTGTATCACCGATTAATTGCTGTTAAAATATCAAACACGGGTAAATGACATTTTACGTATGGCTTGCATTACTTTCACGAGTAGGCGCTGGTACCGGTTCAATTACTATTCTGTTACACGTCGCAGGTATTGGTATTTGAAATATGCGTCAATGCAGCGAAGAATTCCAAGAACAGTGCACTTTCAGGAATGTTGATTGACCACACACCAAATACTTCAATTAATTCAGCTACGTAATCAACTTTTCTCAACATATGGAAAAATCAGAAACTATGGCCTTTCTTGTAAGCAAAAAATCAAAACTACATATGCGTGGAATGTTTTCACTGAGAAATTGAAAAGTGACAACAGGAGATATAAACAGTTTCATGTTTTCCTCAATCTGATGATATCCTAGCTTGATGATTTTTAAGGTGTAGTTTCAAGTTAGCTAGAAGCTCACCTTAAAAGCTGAGGTATATCAAGTTAAAGCACTGAATTCTCTGCAGTAGTTACTCCTAGTAGTTCGTAGTTTTTTTTCTGACACACGGAGTATGTAGCACAAAACAGATTATCGAAGTTGAGAGGACAATATTATTAACAAAACCACACTCCTTTACTTTGACAACCAACTTTGTATACATGCTTAGTATTATATAAAAGTTCCTTTTGACTCGTAGGTCTTGCAGCGGTAGAATTTACGATTGATGACCTATCGCCGGTTACCGAAAAATTAAACACCCGTGTTTATTGAAACTGACACGGACTTGACCGGGAAGCACGACTACTAAACGCCGAATGCCGAACCGAACTGACAACTACAGTTGTTAAATCGCGAGATACAACCGCCTTTGGTAGGAGCCGAGCTCTAAAGTAAGAAATGCCGGCCGGCGGAGTTCGGGACCATGGGCGGGAAGCGTTCGGCTTTCTTCGGCTCGACTTTCATAATCAAAGACGTGCGTAAGGGCCCCCTCCCAATTAATGATTCTTCCGAATATCTGCCAAATAAAAAGGTACCGGCGAAATTATCAACGGAATTAGATGAAACTGTCACCTATTCATCTTCTGCCGTGTTATTTTGCAGTTGTCGTAGCGTACTTTCAACGATATCCGTGCGTGAAACGTGGAACTACTTGACAGCGCGTCAGGACGCGGCGTGGCAACCAATCACGAGACCTGTATTTGACACCGGCTGCGTCTGAATATCCGCAATGGAATGTACGAAATTTCCGTAGACTAGACCGGCACCGCATTTTGAATAGGCGGAGGTCTCGAGTTTTCTAGGAACTTGCGAAAAAAGCGACTATTTATTCTACATGCATCGGACAATACGGAAAATAATATAATGGAACATGTCCCATAATGTTTATGCATGATATTAATGTCTATGTCAAAATGCCAATTTGTTGGCGGTATAATTTCCTTTTTTAAAATAATGTTCGATTTTGAAATAAAGCGAATATGCACTTTTTTGTATTATGCAGAATGATGAAAAATACTACATATTTTCCTTCACAAAAAATTAGGTGAAAACCCTGATCCTCATATATTTTGACATTTTTGACAATACCGAGTCATTGAAAATTATGCTAGAAATTTATAGCAAAATATATTGTTATTTTTATTCTTTCGCTTCGCACACTATTTTTTCAATTGAAAATATTGCATTTGGTATATTCAAAATCGCAATGGATTTTCACCATTTTATTGTAGCTTAGATTATTTTTAGTTGAATGATAAATCCAATATATTGTGAAAATAAAAACGAAAAATTTTAGGTATTATCTCGTTGATCTATTGAAAAAATATTCAAACTGAAGACGACGCAGATTTAAATCTTAAATATTATTATTTAGCTCAACAGTATTGGGTATTGTACGAAAACGAATTGTGAAACAAGGAACACAAGAAAAATGTCGAAAAATGTTTTTTCACGAATTATCTTGATGGAAAGTTCTCGAAAATATTTTTCAATTAATAATATCTACTATAACTATCATTTCCGATTATTTTCTTTTTTTTTTTTCATCAAATACAGAATTCTTATTCAGAATCCGAAGATTTCCAGAAAATACCTAAGTTTTCCCTAATATATCTAATAATTACTTTTCTATGAGCAAAATATTATTACTGTTAAATAACGAGAGGTAATAATGCCCCCTTTGAATTTGTTTATCAGTGTTTGGCCATTGATTCTATTGTCACGAAATGATTCATCTCTAGAAATAGTTAAAAGCTTCAAATTGATCTTCATAAACTGAATGATTCTCAACTTTATTTATTGAACAACCTCAAACAACTGTCCCAAAAATAGTGACTATTGAATTTACTAAATGAAATTATAAACTCGTTACAACCCTTCTCTCTTCAAACAGTCGCAGAATAAAAGTAGGTACACATAATTTCAACTTAGGTACTCAGATCATGCTTTAGATGAGTTCCAAGAAAGAAGAGAAAGAAAAGATGAATTTTGAGAAAACCCCAACAGTCATTATTGTTTTTTTTTTGCAAATTCATTTAAAATCGATTTTCGCTAATTATTTGCTCAACTAAGCAAAATCTCGACGAAATATGACAACGAGAATAATATTGTTTTCATGATGAGAAAAGTGTTGATAATTATTTTTTGAACAGATCTTCATTTGCTATTTTTATCCGGCATGAATTTAAATATTAATTCGTTTGGCATTAAGATTCTTCTAGTCGAGAAAGTAGACATTTGTATATCTTTTACAACAATAACTCAAAAATGCCCAATAGATAAAAAAACACTGATGACAAATTTTGCAAATAAAAATAAAAATTGATCCACAAATTTTGAGCAACTATTTCAAGAGTCGAGAATTTTATAGATATAGGTAGTTTAATAAATATCGTCCATAAATAGGTATAATACGGATATATAAAAAAATCTTACAGGAATCGGAAAATCGGTTATATTTTATAATATTATTTTATATTTATTTTGCACATCAACTTTCAATCAACTCACTTTATATACACAGGTAGTTAAATTTAAATATTATATACAGCTATAATAAAAAATTCGCACCAAAATTTTTATTGTAGAATGAAAATCGCGATAAAAATATTGAAAAATGACAAAATAATGGAAATATTGCCAATGCGGTAATATTAATAGTACAACCTAACACTTTTTTTTGAGCAGGAAATTCAAAAATTTAAAGTCATAATTCCGAATTCTATTTTTACCTAAGTATATTTTTAATTTATATTTTCCAACTTCTTGCAAATTCAATTTAATTCGCAGTTAATTTTGTGCGAAAAATCAAGAAAAATTTATTTTATTTTTATTCGTACCGAATTGTTCGGGATATTTTAAGGAAAAAAAAATCAAGTTAACTTACATGATACACCTGTGACTGGAAACTTCAAACACAAATTTTCACTCTTAGCAAACACTCGGAATCCAGCAATATCGGACGCCCTTAATGGTACTACTGCACAGGGTGAAGTCCAAACGTGAACTGAACGTAGGATGGGGCCTACCCTCGCATTTCTAATTTTCCAAATTTTGGTAGGTACCTAACTACCCGGCGCAAATTGACCCATCGAGGTAGTTGACGCCGGTGGGTGGTCAACAATTTCGACAAGTTTTGCTGATTGCGAGTACAGGAAGAAAATGTTTTAGTACGCCATAAAGGAAGTATGAATAGGGTGTTATTTTTCGAGACTGCTATTTGCATTTTTCAGGTGGGGAGAAGATTTTTTTTATTTTTTCCGGGAGTATAGATATACCTACCGAATAATCACTATCATAACAATATAAAAGATCGAAATAAAAAAATTGTAAATAAATAAAAATGACTCAATTACAACCAGAAATTGGTGATCACCTATTATGGATTTAAATTTTGGATTTGATACATTTTTCACACATGTTGAATAAACTTTCTGACCAATAGGACAATTAGAAGGAATAAATATGACTTAAATATGGTAAATTCTTCAATTGACATGGAAATAAAAATTTTATTATTTTTTCTAAATTAATTCACTAAATCGATAGGTTTTGGAAATTATGAATATCAAACATTGAATGATGAATTATTTGATTGAAATGTTATTAATTCTAAACTATTCATAATCATAACTTAGATATATATGTACATACATAAATAGAAAAAATTTAATAGTCATCCAAAATTCCAGTCGAATTATTACCTATATATTTTGTCTGCAGATAAATTACCCTTATCAGGTAGTTATTTAGAAATACTCAGTTAATTATATAAAAGGAAAAGCAAATTGGTCAATGAATTTTTGATACATAAATAATCATTTTCTCCATATTATTGATTCTTTGTGTGTGTTTATTCAAAATAGTAGGGGGCTAATAAAAAATAACAGCAGATTTTTATTCATGTATTTGTGAGAGAAATATATCAGTTTCAGTTTGCTTCTGCAATATATTGCGCGTCAGCATTTGCGCGAAATGTCCGACCGCCATCTTTGCAATATGGCGTGGCGTCCCCAAGCTCAAACATAACGAACTTCTGTGGTTGAACTAACTCATTCTAAAAATGTGAAAAATGTTGAAAAAATACTCATTGGAAAACACGTAAGGAAAATTGAATTAATTTTAAATATTTTCAGAAATTTTTAGAAGGAAAAACACTTTTATATACCCATTTACTCGTATAAAATCGTCAACATCATCCTTTTCAAATTTCCCTAATAAATTTGAGTTGTAGAATTTGATTGTTGTCAAATTCTGAAAATTGGATTCAGAACTCGTGTGACTCTCGCTATAGTTACACTTTGTACGTTGTCAAAACAATGAACCTATATTTTTTTATTCATAACTTTTTATTTTTAGTAGGAACAAAGTTTGTCATTTTATTAGGAAATTGTATACTCACTCAATACCTCAAAAAGTCGAACTATTGAATGTTAAATAATTTCCATCATTGTCAATAGGGTACTCTTTTCGCATGCGAATAATTTCGAGTGCTGCGAGATGAATGAGATTCCTACGCCAAGCGTTTTCGCGCCATTTCTACCATTGGCATGAAGCGTCCCATGTATAACGCTGTTGACTGGTTGAAAACATTTAAATTCATACATCCATTCGAGAAATTATTTCTATAGAGTGAAATTTTATATTTGTAGATATTGTCTTATCAATATCGTCCGCATATACTTTTATACGATTACTTATATAAAAAACTTTTGTTGAATATAACTCTTTTATATTAAACTTCGACATTCGAGTGTTCGTTTTCAAGAACTATCAGGAAATGGAAAATTGGTCTATACTTCCACAATTGAAACCTTTGAGAAGTTATTTTAAATTATTTTGCTATCGACTTTTGATCTACCCACTTAATAACGACTTTTAGAATTTTAATAAATGCACCACAATTTTTTTATCAAATTTTGAGAATAAATTTAACCGTTCTATGGTATAAGTTATACCTATAACAGTACAGCCTAACAAAATTTTGTGGTAATTCAAACATTTATTTCTCTAATGCCGAATTTCATTATATGTATTCGTAATTTTATTCTTAACTTTAAATTTAATTTAATTCCTATTTGCAAATCCCGCAGTAAATCCAGAAGCCAAAAAAAACATAAGTTATTTAAATTTACCCCTAGGTACTACAAATATTGTGAAAATTCGAATTCTTCATTATAAATTCATTTTTTTTTTAAATTTTATCTTCATTTGTTATATATTTGGTCATTCAGCGAGTCACGGTCGAATTCAATATTTTATCGGTATAAAATACAGGATGTAAACGAATTGTTGAAAAAAATTTAATTCTTTGTTAGAAAATAGTCTGGGTCTCTCATATAAAATTTATTTTTTGATCAGACCCTGCTTAGATACCTTAATTATTCAAAATGAATCAGGATATCTTTAATCTGTAATTTTTCAATCGTATAGATATAATAAAAATATATTGAAAGTAGTTTCTTGCGAAACAAGTTTTAGGGGTAGTTTTTCTCCAATTCATTTCCAATTATACAAACCACTGAATTTTTTTTCGACTGTTTCTATCAATAATTCAATATTGTATTTGAAAATAATCCCACTGTATCGTATTGTAATAAGAATTATATTATTTGGAAGGCACCCTTCAAAAACATTTTTTTTTTAATTAATCAGTAAGTTACAAATAATATGATATCTTCTAATTGAAATTTAAAAGCTGAGGTTCAACCGGGAGTATCAGAAAACTAAAAGTATCCAATCTAATAGAAACAAATTATTTCCAGTATTTTTCCATTACAAGTCAACTCAACAGAACGGTGTTGAGGATTCTGTACAAGTGTACAGAAATTCAATAAAGAGTACCTAGGTACCCATATTGTTTTCAACCCTCCGACTTTCGGACAAGACCTTCAATTCGTCAAGGTCGTTCGTTCCAACATTTTCTACCTTACCTAGAAAAGAGGCTCATAAATACAGTTCCAACAATGAAAATATGACTTGACGGTCAAGTTTTTGAGAGGTAGGTGGTAGACTTGTTCATACTTGCACCGTAACTATTCAAAGGGCTTTAGACTTGCCATACAGCTTAGCGGTAAGAAGAGAGAGTAGGAGTACAGATAAGAATAATGATTTTTGGAATGTCATTTCTGCAGTTGGCAAGTAAGTTATGCATCCATACAGGACCGGCTTAACGGCTAGAAAATGTATAAGGAACCCATTTAGAATTAGGAAGAGAGTTTTAAACGTTTGTGAAATAATTTTCCCTCGATTCCATTTAGATTCAGATCTTTCTGTATCGACCTACCAATGTAATATATGCTGAATATTATTTTGAAAATAACATAAGTAACTTCGAGCTTTGAGATCTCTTCTCTAACTCTTATACTTTCCGAGATTCTCTAAAAAAGCATCAAATTTGAGACGCCCTGTGCATTGTTCAGGGAGCAAGGAATGTGAGTACAAGGTGAATAATGAAAAGAGCTCTGAAAAAATTGTGGTCCAGTTTAATATGGAATCTTGATAGTTACGGTAATGTCCTGCGTTTTACCATACTATTTTATTATTTTATTCACTTCAAATTGTCGAATATCACCGGAAAATCAATTAAACCTGTTATTACAAATTGGAAAATGGAGTGAATTTAATTTTATTTGGAAAATCATTTATGACATTTTTTTACGTATCTAATCAATCTGGAATTATTATACGGAGTGAATCTTTGAATCGTAAAAATATTCTGACAGATTCTTGAGGTCAAAAGAAACACTTTTTTTCTTTTTTTTTCGAATCGGCTCGGTTTAAAAGATACAGGCTGTTGAAAAACCATAAAAAAGGTTATTTTTAGTTCTCCCAAACGGTTTTATGGAATGAAATGAATTTCAGAACATAGTTTTTCCTTTATTTGATGAATCTTTTTCGAACACAAGATATCATCCACGTCTTCCAGTTTTCTCATTATGACCATTACGAACCATAAAAATACCGAAAATTCAAAGAACCCAACTCTCGAAATCAATTTGGACGCTATCTGATGAATATTTGAACGTTTTAAAATAAGTATTCTTCATATTTTCTCGTATAATGCGCCGTTTTCGAGAAATTTGATTCAAAAATAAAAAGTATCTTTGAAATTCGAAAATAATTTGATCGAATGCAAATATTTTTAAAAGATCCACAGATGCGTACTGTCACAGATTTAGCTAGTTATTCTGAAGGTAATTTTGTTTTTCTAGGGGTGGCAGAGCTCATTATGAAAACTTCAAATGTCTATACCTTTTTATCAGGGCCGAATCTGAAAAAAAGGTATTGGAAAAATTGTTTCTTTCAACCTCAAGAATCTACTGTTAAAATATTTGTACGAGTCAAAGTCTCACCCTGTATATGTATATAAGAGGTTATATCTGTCTGGATAATAATATAAAGTTTGGTTTCTCTGTAATACAAAAGTTTATTAGTTATTATTTACATTATTTGTACAAATTACAAAATTACCTGTAATACAAAAGAAACAACAATTACAGTTTATTATTATCCGTTCACTCGTGTATTTCTCTCTCGACTGACATTCTCGTGACGTTGTCACAGAATCTCCAAGTCACACGCCATGCTCGATCTAGGAAAGTTTATTGAAAGAATTTGAATGAAGAATTCTTTACATGTATACAAGGTAAGCACTAGGTACTAAGATCCTTATTCATCAAAAATTTCAAACTCTGGTTGGTGGAATTATTTACGATGTGCTTGGGTTTATAAGGAACGTATGAAATTTTCAGAAGGAGTTTGAAAACCAATAATAACTCAAACGTACCTAAAGTTTTGCATTATTCAAAAAATCTAATGAAAGAGTAAATAGGGAAAAAAACAAGAAAAATTGCATCCTAGAGAGAGCAAGTTTTTTCATCCTAGGATGAAAGTGTCTCGTTTCACACCAATGTTTTGGTTTGTACGGTGTCAACCACAACTTCCGTGTCAGGTATTTTTTCCCACATTAGTAAGGTGTGATCATGCTTTTATAGGTGTCCAAACTGATGTACCGCCAGCAGAGGATCTTAATTTGTTTACAACCATACGGTTCGATGAATGAATAGGTAGTAAATTCAAGCATTTGTCACCTGTGTTATTATGCGATAAGTCGGATAGTTATTTAATCCATCATTCACGAATGAGGTGCAGCACTATATGGTGGTCTTCTATGCCTATATAAGAATTTTTGTTTTCTTACGTAAAAGATTTTAGTGAGTTTTGAACCCGGGACCATCTGATCAAGAATGGAAGTGTCTACAACTTAGACTGCCCGGCTATCGAGGCCTGCATGATTACCAACCTCACATTTCTGAGAGCGAATCCTATTGATCTTGAAATTCACTCTTATTTTTATCACGCGGGCATAAAGGCCTGTAAACACTACTGACTGCAGTGAACATTTTACTGCAAGTCAATTGAGAACTGTTCATCCACGTAAATTGTTGTATGCAGGAAGCATCCCTTGCTTGAAGGGCCTCTTTAGGGGAAATTATGACTTTTATACGTTCATTCAAAGATTCTCAATTTCTACTCCTTTAATATATTCAGAAATGCAAAGGTTTTATTGATTTCGTTTTGGGCATCGAGTCACTGTCAAATTGTTGTTTGGAAAGTCAAAGTTTTATGAAACCTGCTGAGAGTGTTTTGTTCAGTTATTAATCAATTTGCATACTTCATTCAAATTTATTTTAGCAGTCGGTTGGCCATGAAATAATTTTCTCAAGTTTTTGTAACTAGAACGAAGTTAGGTTGGCACTCATGAAATGTCGTTAATGTCATAACGCCGTTGCCGCAACTAATATCAATTTTTATTACGAAAAATGCCGAAAGTGATTGAAAAAAGAGACAGGGTTTCAGGAAGTGCTATTTAGAATCAGGTCCGCTCATTCAAATAGTTATACCCTGATATTCTAAAATCCACAATACGTCAGACGGTAGCGAACATATTCAATGTAAGAAAATGTATATAATGTTTCATCTGAATCTAAACGACTTATATTTCAGCTGGATATTTCCACAATCAGAAAGATTGTAAATGAAGAGGATGATTAAGAATATCCTTCTGTTGGGAGACCCAAAAAAGTGGTGGCATTTGAGAATTTTATGTTTGACTGAATTAATGCGAAAAGTTCACTACAGGATTTTCGATAAATGTCATCGGAGAATAAGTTCCCTAAAATGGATTTTTCTATTTTTCATTTGACTTGTCCTATACAATGTAAATGCCTTAAGGTACTAATAAATACCTAATTATTATTATTACATCAATGTATTAAGATGAATAGCCAGAAATACGCGCAAGTTGCCTGTTACTTGTTTATTCATCTGAAATTTTTGTTCAAAGGTGAAGTTCATCTTAACTTGAAACTTCCTTCAATTCCTTTTACTTATATTGATGCAAGATGATTTTTGTTGAAGAATTTAACATTCTTGTAATTATCTGTTGATTCCTTCGGGAGATACCCTTTCCCAACCACTGCATCATATGCATTTCATCTTCGGGTTCATATTTTTGAAATCTACAAATGATGTAAGCCAAAGAAGATAACGAAAATTAACTCTCCTCAAGCTAGTGCATATTATGATATTATACTGATCTCTTGTATTTTCCATGCAAATAACTGGATTTGGTATGCCTTCAATCAGTTTGTACAAACTTCAATTATGTTCGTCACATATTTTCCGAATCGATTCGACATTGTGATAAAATACGTAATAACAGAAACTTTTACGTAGAACGGGCAACATAAAGTTGATATAAAACCCAAAAATGTTTTGACAAGCTTCATAACCCCACATTTTCATACTATACAGAGTGAAATGTGTCAAATTTCCATTGCCAACCGACTGCTAAAATAAAAGTGAATGAAGTATATATTGTGTCATAAAGAGACCATATAATAAAGAAATTATAGAGAAACTATACTGATAGGCTAACATACAGGTCTTGTATAGCTCTGTAAAGTTTATTTAATTGTGGCTTCGAAAATTCTGTAAATAATATATGAGTAATTGAAATGTGTAGGTATGATGGTATATTGAATATTGGTTCATATTAATTTCTGATATAAATAGTACAAATTCCACTAAGTTTATAATATCTAAAAAACATATTGCGCAGAAATAACACCTTTGACGTATAGCAGATCACAGGAGTTGTCCTATAGTCGAAGCTCTATTTGTTGTCAATAATTTAAAATTTTTATAATTGTTAGAAAATTGCAAATTAAAATTATACGACAGAGTATTTCATTGATATCAATTGATTCCAAACAATGTTCACATGAAAACATCCTAGTCACAAAACAAAACCATATTTTTGTTTTGTCGCTCAGGATGTTTGTTTTCTGGTCCCAACAAAGTCGATATTGAAATTCAATACAAGGAATAGATTTCGAATTTTGCGCCCCTCAATTATAAAACAGAAACCTGTTATTAAACAGTTTTTCTGTATTGACAGTGCGTTTTCAGCGCCATCTCGTTGTCAAATGTGTTTTCACTGGCCAAAATGTAGCCTGCTTTTAGTATTAGAGATATGAGGGCGTTTCCTATCTTTGTACTCTATAATCTTTGACTGAGTGATCCTTTCAAAATTTTAGAGAGTCTAATTCTTTTTAGGATTGAATCGAATCTAGAATACGCTTTCCAAAAAAGGGGGTTTCAGGAAAAATAGAAATTGTTGTGAATAGGTTCTGAGCCTCATTCATTTTTATTGAAGCAGGTTTCAATGATGAACTCAAAACAGGAACAGTATTTGTGGATTTATCTGCAGCATATGGAAGTATGGAAGGATGGTTTGATCTTCAAACTTTATACAGACATCTGAAGTGTGGAAAGACGGTTCGCTTACCAAAATACATGCTGTCAGATAGAAGGTTTCGTGTTTTTGTTGATGATAACAGTAGTAGTTTCAAAACTATGAATAATGGTCTTCCACAAGGATCAGTTTTGGCACCTCTTCTTTTCAATTTATATGTGTTGTGATATCCCTACTACTTCTTCTGAGAAGTTTATATACGCTGATGATATTGCCCTCGCATTCCGTCGTTCTGATTTTAGATGTACAGAGAATAATCTATCTACAGATTTAGAAATTTTGAGGAATCTCTTTTTCGAGTGGCGTTAGCGTCCTAACCCAAATAAAACCAAGGTTTTGTATTTTCATCTAAATATTAATCAAAAATATAGAAAATTAAATGTTGAATTCGGTAAATATTTCTTGGAACATAACTTCAATCCGAAATATCTAGGAATTAAGCTGGATTCCTCGTTGAATTTTAAGACGCATTTGGAAAATTTGCGTCTGAAGTTGAAAACTACTACATAAACTAGCTGGTGGGGTGCTGATGCAGCGACTCTTCGAACAGAAGCCCTATCTTTGGTTTTTTCGGCTGTAAAAAATTGATGCACAGCTGAATATTTCTATGACAACTATAACTGGAACTATTAGATCTTCACCCATCCAATGGTTGCCAGTTCTTTCAAACATTGTCAAGCCCCATATTCGTAGACAGAGTGCAGTTATGAATTTTTGGAACAAATTTCACACCATAAATCATCTGGTTAATCATTGTCCCATTTATATAAATTTCAGGATAGTTTTAGGGCTATTAATGCAGTTTCCGAATCTTTTTTGAATTGGGTTGTGAATTTTAGATCAATCTGATACTTAATTTATAATATTATCTCACATTTTCTGCTTCTCTTTTTTTTCCAAATAAAATTTTCTGGTAACTTGGAGAAGACTCCCTGTTTTTTTTTCTTCGAGGAAAGGATCACTTTTTTGCAGTTCGAGATACCCTTCGATATGAAATTTTTCAGCTTATTTTGTTCAATACACAGAAAAAAGTTGTAAATTCCTCAATTATTCACAAATTCATACATGTAATGTATGTGGTGAAGAAATCTTCGGTGAAGATCTATAAACTGATGTTTCATTTGATATGTTGAAGATATGACTCAAGATCATTTTCATATACTTTATTCTTGTACTCGAGTTTTCGATATAAAACCAAGATTATTATCATCGAATTTATTCTGCCTCACCCTATAAAAAGAACTCGTATTATATCCCTTGTGGCTTTGAGACTTTCGACTTGGCAAAATTCGAGGTTGTTGGAGTCAAGGGAGTTCATAAATTTTTCCATAGTTTACATAAATATGTTAAATCCCAAGCAGATGTCAGGGATGCAACTTGTACGTGCGGTAGAATAATCAGCTGCAGGCAAAGAGTATTGGTTTACTCAGAGCGAATCTGTGGGCACCAGGTGGTCTCAACAGTCAACACCCTTTCATTGATGCCAATTCAGTAACAAGGACGTTAATGTAAAAGATGATCTAATTTGCAGTTCCTAAATTGAGATTCAACTCGAAAAAGTACTTGCAGAAGATTCTTGTTTAATTCAGAGACAAAAAAGTTATGAGGAGATTTCTAAACCGTCAAAGTCTCAATTTCAACTGATAATTTAAAACAAAAGTGCCATAGGACGATGCGGTTTTCACCATTTTTTGTTTATCGAAAAGAGAACACCAAAACGGTTGGCTCTATCTTTTCTCTGCACAGTCTCTTTGTATCGCTGAAAGATCTAGAGAAGACGGATCAAATTTAAAACTAATTGAGATCAAATATTTGTCCTAGAAAATTTTATTGTCTTTAATAAATGTTAGAAAAAGTGTTTTTTTCGGATTCAAGAGACTTTTACAACATACTACTATATTCCTTGTTGAGGGGGTAATTTTAGACGCAGGGATGATCAACTTAAACCCTCATCGAATCAAGTCGTTCATCCCCTGATGAAATTGGCTGGATTTCAGAAAATTCACCCTTGATTATAATTAAATGTGGCCCCCATTGTTTGCAAATTTATAAGTGCAATATTTGACGGACTGCCCAAGGCGAAGTCTATCCATGATTTTCCTATTCGACCTTAAAATTACAAAAACAAATTTCACGATACAATGATCTTCCAAGATTCAATATACCTACCTACTGATTTCAAAAGTTGGAAATGAAATTTCAAACAAAATTATATATTCTATTCAGCATACAACATCTATTGTTTTGATGTCGCTGAATGAAATCAATTTTTTGCAATACACTTATTCGTTTTCGCTAGTATTGAAATTTTGAATAAAATTACTGGTGAAGGTTATCCACTGTATCTATTTTCTAATGTCGGACATTCGCTGTTTAGAAGTTTTCGTAATCCGTAATGAATTTGATTCACACTATTCGCAATGATAAGGTTTTTTAGAATATTTTCGGTTATTTTGTAGGTGTTAGGAACAATAATGAACAATTGAAAAAATCTAAATTTTTTGAAACTCGAAAGAATTGATTTATACGTACCAACATACTTGGTACAGATAGAAATGTGATACATATTCTGAAAGACCAACTCTTCTAGTAATAACTCTGAGAATTTCATCCATCTCAGCGCAACCGTTCGATCTTGAAGAATTTTTAACTGAACCCATCTTTTTCAGGATTTTTCGAAGGTCAGCATTCGAGTCGTTTATCTCTCAATAAGAGAAACCGTAAATAGAAATGTGATACATATTCTGGAAGAGCAACTCTTTCAGTAAATAATCTGCGAATTTCATCCATCTATGTGCAACCGTTCGGTCTTGACGAATTTTTAACTGAACCCATCTTTTTCAGGATTTTTCGAAGGTCAGTTTCGAGTCGTTTATCACTCGATAAATGTAACCGTAGATGGAAATGTGATACATATTCTGAAAGAACAACTCTTCTAGTAATAACTCTGAGAATTTCATCCATCTCGGCGCAACCGTTCGATCTTAAAGAATTTTTAACTGAACCCATCTTTTTCAGGATTTTTCGAAGGTCAGCATTCGAGTCGTTTATCTCTCAATAAGAGAAACCGTAAATAGAAATGTGATACATATTCTGGAAGAGCAACTCTTTCAGTAAATAATCTGCGAATTTCATCCATCTATGTGCAACCGTTCGGTCTTGACGAATTTTTAACTGAACCCATCTTTTTCAGGATTTTTCGAAGGTCAGTTTCGAGTCGTTTATCACTCGATAAATGTAACCGTAGATGGAAATGTGATACATATTCTGAAAGAACAACTCTTCTAGTAATAACTCTGAGAATTTCATCCATCTCGGCGCAACCGTTCGATCTTAAAGAATTTTTAACTGAACCCATCTTTTTCAGGATTTTTCGAAGGTCAGCTTTCGAGTCGTTTATCTCTCAATGAGAGAAACCGTAAATAGAAATGTGATACATATTCTGAAAGAACAACTCTTCTAGTAATAAATCTGAGAATTTCTTCCATCGAGATGGAAGAATATTCCTCGACCATGTATTCAAGATGAAAAAGAGATATCACTGTGGTCGACAATGTAAACTTCACTTAACCTAACGCATTTCTCAAAATCATCATTTCACCCACTGAACCGAATCTATACAATCTCAAACACAACGGCAATTGTGTTAAAGCCTATACCTTGGTATGGAATGTTTTTTGTTAAAACGTATGTCTGAATTCAATACATTCCGGATTTTAAGCGGCGTAACAAACTGAAAGGTGCATATTTAATCTGTTCCGAAAAAGAGCTCAGCCTCCTCTGCTACGTAGCTCAGAATTTGAGCCTTAGATGATTTTCTATCATTTTGAAAACAAGGCAGAAACAAGTTTAGACAAACTGAAATTGTTCTCGAGAATTACAGGGTGGGTCTTTGACTCGTACAAATATTTTAAAAGTAGATTTTTGAGCTCCAAAGAAACATTTTTTTCCTATACCATTTCTTCCGAATCGATCACGATAAAAAGATATAGATTATATTTTCATAATGAGCTGTGCCACCCATTTAAAAACAAAACTACCTTCAGAATAACTAACTAAATATGTATTCAGATGTATTCAGCCAAAGTACCCAATTTTTCAAATTCCACAGATACTTTTGAACATCAAGTGACTCGAAAATGGCGCATTATAGGAGAAATTATGAAGAATACTTTCATTTTAAAAAACATTCAAATATTCACAAGATGTTGGTAGCAAACTTCGAAACTATCAGGTGCATTCTGGCCATTAACAATATCAACCAGTGGGATAATGTCGATAAGTAAGGGTGAGCTGGTAAGATCAAAATCTCTAGCTTCTTTCCTTCGGAAATTAGATTAGGTCAGACATAACTGAATGTTACCGAGGATTCTTCATCAATGAGTCCGACCCAATCGTTTGACACTTAAAATTCGAGAATTGTGGTCATTTGAGTGAAATTATAAAGCTGTCGTTCCTAGAAACAACGTGCAAAAATATAACACCCCTGAAATGTTCACAGTTTAGTTTTGGACATTATTTTCACAGATAGCGCCTTAAAAGCAATTTTTAATGAAACTGACATTCAGCGAAAAGAAAAAATTGGTGTTGCTCTGCTAAAATGAGTGTTATATTTATGTTCGAAGATTTTTTTTTTATTTCTATATTAATAATATTATCTGTTGTATATTTTTCAATCCCCTCGAAATAGTCTGTGATCAAATTGTCAAGATAACTCAACTCATTTTTTCCAATGCCAGTTATGCTAATCTCCTATAAAATATAATAATCAACAATTCATCATATGTTAAAATAAAATACTGCTCAATAATTCTTTTAGATTCTCTCCATCCACGCCAAGAAATATTCTTGTTAAACTAATATTTCAGTTTAGTTGTTACGTCGAAGAAGAAAAACCTAATTTTTTCAAATTTATAAAACGTGATTCATTCACTCATTTAACACGAAAAGTATACTGAATCCAAGGACAATTTTATTTAAAAATGAATATGTATACTCACGAGGTAGACAATTTATCTCGGAAATTTTCATAATGAACAATTAAACTTATTAAATCCTCGATCATAATACCATGACCATCACAATCCAAACATTAGGAACTGAGTCCGCTGAAAATTGAAATTTTTTCATTAGGGACCCTACGAATTTGAATTAAGATTTCATTAAGTCGTCAATTACATATTTCCTTTCAAGAAGGATTTATGTGAATTAGGGCTTCACGCCTATACACATGATCGTTACGTCCGCAGGGGCTGATTTGCTTTGAGGCCAAGTAGGCCCGGGCCTAGGGCGGCCAATCGTGACAAAAAATTCCTTGTCACTGGGAATTGTACTCAGAGAGGATATGGAGATGTTTCGTAGATTACAGAAAACCAAACAGTTCATTATTTAATGAAGAATTGCACTCCAGAAAATGGAAGGAGGAAAAACAACCTCCCTAAAATGACTTATTTACCAAAAGCAGGTTGTCCTACTACTGTGGAGTGCATAGAAATTGTTTTGTAGATACCAGAAAATCTAACAGTTTATGCTTCAATACAGAATTGCACTCGAACTCGAAAATTAAAAGCGGAAATACAAAAAATTCGATCTTATCGTAAATAGTGATAAATATTCGAAAGTTTGGTATGCAAATATAGGTTTTCGAATACGCTGAATCCTTTCCAAGTAGTTTCCTGAGCCTATTACTGTTCATCGTTGAAATGGCATTTTTCCCAAAATTGACAAATTTTGAAAATTCGTCAAGACCGAATGGTTACGTCGAAGTGGATGAAATTTTCAGATTTATTACTAGAAGAGATGCTTAATATATGGCTGGACAATGAATGGTTCAGTACTAAGTTCATCAGATTAGATGCATCAGGTCACTCTTGAAAGAATCATAATTATTGTAAAATAATATAAAATGTAGAAAATCGAGGCATCACTTCAAGACAAAAGAAGATATCGTGAATCGGTGTCCACTTTTCACGAAAATCGATTACCAGAAACAGCCAAAATCAAGCAATTTGGGATACTCTCTACAATATTCACAGTAGATTTAGATTCCATAATATTGAAAGAATGGAGAGTATCTACAGGAAAAGCTACTGTGCATCATCGAAACTAAAGTAGATCTCATCTGTTTTAATGGGGTCGGAAAACTGCACACGGAAATAGAAGAATAAGAAAAGTTTTTGACCTGGTTCAACCCAAATAATCCGCTGGTGATTATCTCGTAGAAGCAGGTATCATTTATGGGAGTAGGCGCCTTTTGGGCCTATTTCACGTGATTCTCACGGAGAATGGTTCAAAAGCTGCAGAGATAAACGCAACATTTTTGAAGGGACCGCCGACTTGATCTGGAAGATGAATAGGTTCCGCTTTTCTTTTACATTAGCGCCAATTAAAACTTCAAACGTTTCTATGGAAAATGTCAAGAAAACCGGAGAGGAATCTTGTTATTGATACCGATCACGATACACCTATGTATTATTCCGAAAAATATGGAGTCAGTTAACTTCGTCAAGACCGAACGGTTGCGCCGAGATGGATGAAATTTTCAGATTAATTACTAAAAGAGTTGCTCTTTCAGAGTATGTATCACATTCAGATCTACGATAATTTTCCTGGAAGATACGCGACTTTCGAAAAATTCCCAAAAATATGGGTTCAGTCATTCAGTATTAAACCCACCGTGTGTTCAGTTAAAAATTCGAATATCCGAACATCTGCACCTAGATAGATGAAATTCTCAGATTTATTACTAGAAGAGTTGCTCTTTCAGAATATGTATCACATTTCCATCTACGGTTACTTTTATTGAGAGATAAACGACTCGAAAGCTTACCTTCGAAAAATCCTGAAAAAGATGGGTTAAGTTAAAAATTCGTCAAGACCGAATGGTTGCGCCGAGATGGCTAAAATTCTCAGATTTATTACTAGAAGAGTTGCTCTTTCAGAATATGTATCACATTTCCATCTACGGTTACTTTTATTGAGAGATAAACGACTCGAAAGCTTACCTTCGAAAAATCCTGAAAAAGATGGGTTAAGTTAAAAATTCGTCAAGACCGAATGGTTGCGCCGAGATGGCTAAAATTCTCAGATTTATTACTAGAAGAGTTGCTCTTTCAGAATATGTATCACATTTCCATCTACGGTTACTTTTATTGAGAGATAAACGACTCGAAAGCTTACCTTCGAAAAATCCTGAAAAAGCTGGGTTCAGTTAAAAATTCGTCAAGACCGAAAGGTTGCGCCGAGATGGATGAAATTTTCAGATTAATTACTAGAAGAGTTGCTCTTTCAGAATGTGTATCACATTTTCATCTACAGTTACTTTTATTTAGAGATAAATGACTCGAAAGCTGACCTTCGAAAAATCCTGAAAAAGATGGGTTCAGTTGAAAATTCGTCAAGACCGAACGGTTGAGCCTAGAGGGATGAAATTTTTAGATTAATTACTAGAAGAGTTGCTCTTTCAGAGTGTGTATCACATTTCCATCTACAGTAACTTTTATTGAGTGATACACGACTCAAAGCTGACCTTCGAAAAATCCTGAAAAAGCTGGGTTCAGTTAAAAATTCGTCAAGACTGAACGGTTGCGCCGAGATGGATGAAATTCTCAGATTTATTACAAGAAGAGTTGCTCTCCCAGATTATGTATCACATTTCCATCTACGGTTACTTTTATTGAGATATAAACGACTCGAAAGCTGACCTTCGAGAAATCCTGAAAAAGATGGGTTCAGTTAAAAATTCGTCAAGACCGAACGGTTGCGCCGAGATGGATGAAATTTTCAGATTTATTACTAGAACAGTTTTTCTTCCAGAATATGTATCACACTTATATCTACGATTACTTTTATCGAGAAATAAACCCTCTAGGAGGAGGGGAGTAGTTGAGTTTTTCAACTGGTAACACTAACTTATTGTAGCAGAAATGGATAACCTTTTGTTGCTTTGGATGATTTGGTCATTGATGGTCTTTTTATCAGGCCTTCTTATTATAGGGGGATGATATGATGACGCTTATTTTCGAAGAAACACCGAAGATTCTTTTCAATTATCTCCAAGGAATCACCCCCTAAAAACTTGTATACGAAAAAAACATGCCCACCTTGGTCCCTACTCCAGTGCATTTCTTCAATTTTCAATATAATAAAAAGAAGGGTTGATAAAAACCCCATGAAAGACCGAATCATTCCCAGAAACAAAAGATCTATCCATTTCTTGCACAAAAGTTAGGGTTCTTATTCATGAAACACATCAATTATATTATATTTTTATATTACTTCCGGTTTCACCGGAAATGACCCCAACTTTCGTTTTTCAAATGGGTAGTTCTTTATTTTATATTCGTCATAAGATTCTGCTTTGTTTGAATTCCAAATTTTCGACCTTAAATCGTTTTCCAACAAAAACAAGTCTAAAAATGAATAACTCCATTGGAAAATGTTCGTGAAGAATACCTACATAATGTTTTTATTCAAATAGTCAAAATTAGAAATCATATAATACAGGAAGTCACAAAATCGTTGTTAAAGGTGGCAATCTCGAGAAGGTGAAAATTCAATTATTTCAAATTAGAACCTCATTTTTTTTTTAATTATAATGAAATCTACGTGAAAAATAATGTAGGTGTGGGAATATAATCATAGCCCTGAAATGCATATTTTCCGAGTTGTGGTCAGAATTATATTTATCATGATTTCACAAGAACCCGATGTCCGATAAACGGAATGTAACAGAAAAAAAAATGTTGAATGCCCTCATCAGAATTTCACGGATTCTGAAACGGTCAATTTTAACTTCCCTTGTGACATTCGCGATGTTCTATGAATTTCCCATTGAACACTGAGTTATGGATTCGAGATTTACAAGAGTCGTATTCGGGTTCGGCTTTCTGACAGTCCGAGAATTGTTCTAGGACTGCGCAAAACTCTTGCGCCCTAGTATTAAATCCTCTGCGCAGTTCTAGAACCATCCTCGGACCGTCCAAAAGCCGAACCCGAATACAGCTATAATATGAACTGCAGATGTCACTTTCAGATTTTATGATACCAAACAAATACCAACCCCCAGCCAGCTTTCCGACTCTCCTCTTCTACCTGGGTTGGAATGTGCCAAATTCATTCAGAATAAGCACCCAAGCGTCATAGACCCCGGTCTACTAGATTTACAGTCCAATTAGATGGAAAAATACCAGAAATACGGGCTGAGGGTCAAACAATTTCGAACCAGGAATAATAGAGAAATGTACATTAGCTTCATTGCTTATTAACGAACTGTTTACAGACAATACCAATAAACCGGAATCGTGTTCAAACCAGACCAGCTGGATCCACCCCTGGTTGATTATTTGGTTAATTGTCAATAAACCGTTAAGTACTCAAAATGAGATTTAGTAGACTTCCAACTCACTCATCAAACAAAATCTTATCAATTGAGATTTATACTCTGTTCATTTTATTCAATAAGAATACTAGAACCAACATAATATTAAATATGTAAATAATTCTCAAAACTATATACGTGCAATTAAAAAAATGTTGTTTTTATCTATCGAGGATTACAATAAACAAATCCTTTCGCCAGAAAATCCTGGAATTAATTTGAATTAACATTCGAAAACATAAATACTCCAGGAAAAGAATTAAACATTCATTATAATACGATAAAGCATGGAGAAATTTCATTCAGTAATCATGAGTTGGGTGGATCACAAACAGTAGTAAACAATAGATAGTGCATTATTTATTTATTTGCAAGGAAGCGATGATCGGAGTTCTGAGGAATTTGCTGAATGTTTGTTCCATTGAATGTACTGGTGGCACCGTTTTTTCCTTTATATTATTGAAAACAGCCGAATCATTCACTTTGATCGCCTACTTGGCGGATAAAAACATCGTTTTCGTAAAGAACCATATTTTGAATGTCCAGTTACACGAAATTATTCTTCGGAATAAGGTATTCAACTGGAAGGAACTTCATTATTATGAATGACTGACTAATCAAGGAATTCCTATGAGAAGAAACTGTACATGTACCATGTTTAATTGAATAATAAAACAAAATTCTTCTCAAAAGTGTCTTCTTTTTTGATAAAACTTGACTATTTCGTCACATTATCAGACCAGAAACTACAAGAAAATTCAAGGAAATAATGACAAAATTATATTAGCACAAAAATATATTTTTCTTGTTCTACTTTGTTAGCTCTTAGGCCTGTTCTTTTCTTGACCATCTTCCAACCCTTGTGCCCTGCATATGTATCTTTGATGTAGACTGCCAGTTATCAAGCCATCTTTTGAATACTGTTTCCACTCTCTTCTTCTCTGTTTTCCCCTGAACTTTACAAAGTTACGGTTTATCTCCGTGAATGTAGTGGATTGTAAGAGATTAAACTGTTTACGAAATAAGCTGAAATATTTCATATTGAAAGGCATCTCACACTGCAAAAATTGATACTTTTCTCGAAGAAAAAGAAAATCCAGAAAGCCTTCTCCAAGTTACCAGAAAATTTTAAATGTAATAAAAAAAAACAAAAGCAGAAAATATGAAATCGGTAATACAATTAAATTCTATATGTCAGCTTAACTTAAAATTCACAAGCCAATTCAAAAAAAATCGGAAAATGCATGAATAGCTCTAAAACCACCCTGAAATAAATAAATGGAACAATGATTAACTAGATGAGTTGGTTTCTTATGATTCCTTGCATTCTAGCATACTATTACAACTTCTGTGACCTGTTCTTATACGATTCAGAATACACCATATTTTCCAAGGAAGATCAAAACCAGGAACTCTATTCGAGGGATCAATAACTAATTCTTGGTTGAAAATAGTGCTCGTATTCCATTCAGACTGCCAAATATCCTTGTCCCTTACATTCGTATTAAGGAAAGAGTTGGACCATAAGGGTTTACGCGACTTCAGTCTTGGAATTTTGTGAAATATAGGACAGAATTGAAAATGAGTCGAAAAAGGAGTGGAATTCATTCCAAGAATGTATAACTGCACTCTGTCTACGAATATGGGGCGGTAAAATGTTTGAAAGAACTGTTAACCATTGAGTAGATGAAGATCCAATAGTTCCAGTAATAATTCTCATAGAAATATCTAGTTGTGCATCAATTTTTCGTACATGAGCACTATTAACCCAAACGGGCAACAATATTCAGCAGCCGAAAAAACCAAAGCTAGGGCTGCCGTTCTAAGAATAGTTGCATTAGCACCCCATGAAGTACCAGCTAGTTTATGCAGGATATTATTCCTAGTTTTCAACTTCAGACGCAAATTTTCCAAATGGACTTTGAAATTCAGCGAACTTGACTCCTAGAAATTTTGGATTGAAGGTATATTCCAAAAAAGAATTACCGAAAACTACGCTCAATTTTCTAAATTTATTCAAATGGAAACACGATTTTGTTTGGGTTAGGACGCAAAGGCCTTTATTGAAGAAATTCCTCAAAATTTCTGTAGATAGATTATTCCCTATGCATCTAAAATCAGAACGACGGAATGCTAGTGCAATATCATCAGCGTATATTGATTTATCAGAAGATGTAGTAGGGATATCACACAGATATAAATTGTAAAGAAGAGGTACTGAAACTGATCCTTGTGGAAGAACGTTATTCCAAATTTTGAAATTACTACTTTTATTATCAACAAAAACACGAAACTTTCTATCTGACAGGATGTTTTCTAGTAAACGAACCATCTTTTCACACTTCAGATGTGTATAACGTTTGAAAATCAAACCCTACTTGGCATCCTTCCATGCTGTGTCATATGCTGCAGATAAATCCACAAAAGCTGTTTCTGGTTTTAGTTTATCATTGAAACATGCTTGAATGAAAGTAGTGAGGCTCAAAATCTGATTACAACAATTTCTATTTTTCCTGAAACCCCTTGGAAAGCATCTTCTAGAGTCGATTCAATTCTAAAAAGAATTAGCCTCTCTAGGAACAGAACACTCAATAAAGTAGTAGATAGATAACTATTAGGATCAGAAGAATCTTTTCCACGTTTTAAAATTCCTAGGAGACTTCCAAAACTTCCTATGAGACTATCGAAAATAGCAGATTTCCGAGCTTTGGTGGTTTAAATTACTGATTTTAATTCATCCATAATGAGTGGATCAGAAATGACATCCAATACTGGAGTTGATTTCCTAAAAATATTATATGTAATTTATATTTCATATCATTCATATTATTGATTGTGAAATTTCAACCTCCTTCAAATTCAGCTTGAGCAAACTCATGAGGTGCAAATTAGCACTCAGACAATAAGAAATCGCCTCAGAGAATATGATTTAAGGCCTCGTGTCGCGGCAAGAGGCCCAGCTCTTACCCCAGCCCATCGAAGGGCGTGTTTGGATTTTGCGAGAGAGCATATCCATTGGGAAGAGGCCGATTGGGAAAGAGTTCTCTTCACAGATGAGTCTAGATTCTGGGTCTACCATTGTGATCGACGTTCCCTTGTATACAGACGTCCACATGAAAGATATGCTCAGTGCAATTTCCTGAATACTACTGGTTTCGGGGGAGGATCAATTATGGTATGGGGTGGAATATCTTTGACTGCTCGCACAGTCCTAGTGGTCGTTGATAATGGAGCTATGAATGCTGATAAGTATATAAGGAACATTCTTGAAGAGCATGTAGTGCCATCTGCCCCATACATTGTTGAAAATTTCATTTTTATGGACGATAATGCCAGACCCCATCGTGCGCGCATCGTTCAGGAGTACCTTGAGGTTGAAGTCTCCCGAATGGAATGGTCAGCAAGAAGTCCAGATCTCAATCCGATTGAGCAGGTTCGGAGAAATCTAGGAAGGATTAGATCAGAACATTTTAAGATCACTCATTTTGAGTATGAACCGTCGTTGCCGAGCTGTAATTAACGCAAGGGGTGGAAATACCAAGTATTAAATCACTTATCAGTATTTTGAAAATTGTTCATTTCTCTTCTTTCACATAAGATTCGGTGAAATCCCGAATTTTTCTTCCATTTAATGTGTCTTGTTTCGTTTAAAACCTTCCCGAAAGAACATAAAAAATAAGTTATAAAGTCAATGTAGAGTTAACTTTCATTAAAATTGAGATTTTCAAAATGTGCGTTAATTTTTTTGCGCGGTGTATTTCTAATGGAAAAAAGTATCACCAAATTTGACACATTGGTTCAGTTCCGAAGTCTCTTCTTTGTCGAATTCCCATCGCATCGAATTCTAATGATATTTCAGAGTCCAATTTATACATATCAAAAGTTTTATGACGTGAAAGAGTTCCCAGTTCTCCTCAGGTGGGTTTTCATTTCAATTTGGACCCGATGTAGTGGGAAGGACTAATTGAATCTATAAATACAACTTGCAGAGTTTTCTATCTATCTTTGCATCTGGATTTCTCATTTTACTCGATTCCAGTCGAGAATAACCCGAAGAAAACATTGTGCAACATTAGGGAAATACATTTTCGGAGGCCTATTATCTAGCTGTCCGATCGCATGACGCATAAAGAAGAAAATCAATTCCGAACGGGCGTAGTGAGTGGGCGAATTTTCCAAGTTTTCACAACATAAACCCCCCCTTCTGAAAATTCTAAATCCCTCCGGAACCCAAGCTTTTGAATCACGATATAAATTTTCCGCCGATGATGGCAACGACACGAATTTCCACACTGGATTCGTTCCAGGAATTGTTGCTAATTGGGTGCATGCGAAGTTGTCAATATCTGATTTGTGTCGGCGTTGATATCGCACGCTTGTTAAAATCTTTTAACTTTTTTTCATAAAAAGCCACCTCAAAGTTCATACCAGTTTTCATTATTTCCAAAGTATTCGAACAAATATACCAAATTAAAATTGGAAGGACACAATCGGGAAGATGCTGTGTCCTGGACAAGATCGTTTTTTTGATTTTCTTTGATCATTCAATACAAAAATAGCAAATACCATAATTATTCACGTAACGAAAGCTACCTTATTTTCTAGACAAATTCTCATTATTTCCATTTCGAAGTGTCCAAACAAATATACCAAATTGAAAATTAAATTACAAAATCAGTGTTCTGGACACGACCGTATTTTTGTAGAGAAATTTTCTTTGATCATTTAATACGAAAATTTATTTCCAAAGTGTTCAAACAAATATACCAAATTGAAATTGGAAGTATAAAATCGGTAAGATGCTGTTCCTGGACAAGATCGTTGTTTTGATTTTCCCTGATCATTTAATACAAAAATAGTAAATAACATAATTATTCACGTAACAAAAGCTACCTTATTTTCTAGAAAAATTCTCATTTTTTCCATTTCGAAGTGTCCAAACAAATGTACCAAATTGAAATTCAAAGGACAAAATCGGAAAGATGATGTGTCCTGGACAAGATCGTGTTTTTGATTTTCTTTGATCATTCAATACAAAAATAGTAAATACCATAATTATTCACGTAACAAAAGCTACCTTATTTTCTAGACAAATTCTCATTATTTCCATTTCGAAGTGTCCAAACAAATATACCAAATTAAAATTGGAAGGACACAATCGGGGAGATGCTGTGTCCTGGACAAGATCGTTTTTTTGATTTTCTTTGATCATTCAATACAAAAATAGTAAATACCATAATTATTCACGTAACAAAAGCTACCTTATTTTCTAGACAAATTCTCATTATTTCCATTTCGAAGTGTCCAAACAAATATACCAAATTAAAATTGGAAGGATACAATCGGGGAGATGCTGTGTCCTGGACAAGATGGTTTTTTCGATTTTCTTTGATCATTTAGTACGAAAATAGTAAATAAAATAATTTTTTCCAAAGTGTTCAAACAAATATACCATATTGAAATTGGAAGGACAAAATCGGTAAGATGCTGTGTCCTGGAAAAGATCGTTTTTTGATTTTCTTTGATCATTTAATAAAAAACCAGTAAATAACATAATTATTCACGTAACAAAGGCTACCTCATTTTCTCGACAAATTCTCATTATTTCCATTTCGAAGTGTCCAAACAAATATACCAAATTGAAAATCAAAGGACAAAATCAGTGTTCTGGACTCGACCGTATTTTTTTAGAGAAATTTTCTTTGATCATTTAATACGAAAATAATAAATAACATATTTATATCCAGAGTGTTCAAACAAATATACCAAATTAAAATTGGGAGGTCAAAATCGGGCAGATGCTGTGTCCTGGACAAGATCGTGTTTTAGATTTTCTTTGATCATTTAGTAAGAAAATAGTAAATAACATAATTATTTCCAAAGTGTTCAAACAAATATACCAAATTGTAATTGGAAGGACAAAATCGGGAAGATGCTGTGTCATGTAAAAGATCGTTTTTTTGATTTTTTTTGATCATTCAATACAAAAATAGTGAATAACATAATTATTCACGTAACAAAAGCTACTTTATTTTCTAGACAAATTCTCATTATTTCCATTTGGAAGTGTCCAAACAAATATACCAAATTGAAATTCAAAGGACAAAATCGGAAAGATGTTCTGTCCTGGACAGGATCGTTTTTTTATTTCACAAAAATAGTACTGAATAACAATTATTCACGTAACTAAAGCTACCTTATTTTCTAGACAAATTCTCATTATTTCCATTTTGAAGTGTCCAAACAAATATACCAATTTGAAATTGGAAGGACAAAATCGGAAAGATGCTGTGTCCTGGACAAGATCGTTTTTTTATTTTATTTGATCATTCAATACAAAAATAGTAGTAAATAGCATAATTATTCACGTAACAAAAGCTACCTTATTTCCTAGACAAATTCTCATTATTTAGATTTCGAAGTGTCCAAACAAATATACCAAATTGAAATTCAAAGGACAAAATCAGTGTCCTGGAAACGACCGTGTTTTTGTATTAAATTTTTCTTTGATCATTCAATACGAAAATAGTAATTTACGTAACAAGCTTCCAAAGTGTTCAAACAAATAAACCAAATTGAAATTCAAAGGACAAAATCAGTGTCCTGATTTAATTTAATACGAAAATAGTAATTTATGTTAATAGTAATTGACGTAACAAGCTACGCCAATTTTCATCATTACCAAAGTGTTCAAACAAATATTCTAAATTGAAATTCAATGGACAAAATCAGTGTCCTGGACACCACAGTGTTTTTGGAGTGAATTTTCTGTGATCATTAAACTCGAAAATAGTAATTTACGTTAATATTAGTTCACGTAATAGTGATTTACGCAACGAGCTTCCTCAAACTTCACAAAAATTCTCATTATTCTCATTCCGCCACAGTGTCCAAACAAAACACCAAATTTAAATTGAAAGTATAAAATCGAGGAGGAGCTGTATCCTGGACACGACCGTGTTTTATCATAGATGTGAAGGTTTTGACTAGAGATCATATCTTTAGGATCTTTCGAGATGAATGTATCATTTTTTTTGTAATTCCTGAAAAGTTTTCAATTCCTCTCCAGTTTTATACGGATCATTCTACAGGTGTCCGGAAAGACATTGAATTATAACCTTTAAAAAATGCCAATTAGTAGATTTTTCTGATGGGATATCCTGAATTTGTCCCTTGGATACCCTTGCAGGTGGTCTTCATTTTAATCGAAACATTCAAGGCCTGAAATGAATTTAAAAACCTATTCCTAAAATGGTAAGCTTAACGGAAAACCATATTTGGCGTATGATATAAGAGCTTAGGGGAAAACCCCAGTAAAAACCCTTTTCCCAGTGAGTGCAGTATATTCTGTATATCAGATATAGAATTTTCTAATTTTCCAGAACAATGAAGAGATTAAATAAAAGAAATTGGATTTAAGGAAGTGGGATCACGTCCGAACTTGGTGAATCACACTGTATAAATGAATAGAAGTTTTTTTTAATTCATTTTCAGTCATAAAACTTTTGTATGAAACTTTGTTTCTACACAGTGATAAAAAAAAAGTTATACGGTGGTATCAATCACCCTGTAGGAAATACCACAGCTTATAAAGGTGATAAAGGTGCTAGGCGTAACTAACTTTCGTATCTCTAGAATATGTATCTCTAATTCGATAATTGAGGAGGCACTTTTCAAAAACCTATTTATATGATAATTATACGGTGTTTCAGAACTAGTCCTCTCACTCCTGTTATTTCGAGTAGAACAATATACTTTACCGCATATTAAGGTTCATCGATTGCAGTTAATAAAATCGATGCTTTTGATGGCATCATTATAGGTTACACCGCACATAAATCAAACCATTTTGGGAACCATCGGTCAAGATGGGACCGCTGGCGCGCTTATATGTTTTTAAAAGAGGCCAGCATGAAATGTGCAAACTTTTTTTACTCCTGAAGAATTGGTTTTGACTGGTACAAATATTTCAAGAGTACATTCTTGAGGTAAAAAAAAACACTTTTTCCCTTACCAATTTTTCCGAATCGGTTCGGTTTAAAATCATGGCCCATCTTCTTTTTTTTTTTTCTTTTTTTTTTTTCAACTCATTATTCGGCTCTTTGCATGAGTTGGGGCCGCTATTTCGTAAAGTTTTACTATTATCGAAAAACAAATGCAACATTTCAGATTGGATGCACATCGAACATGATTTTTTTAAATAATAACAATAAATTTCAATAGGGATTAAGTCTCCAAACTGGATAATCGGAACAAAATTAGTTTGCAGGTAGGTATCTTTACTATTTGCAGAAAGCATTCGTGTCTCGTGAAAGAGAATATATCATAAACAGCTAATGCCATTTTATTAATCGCTATTCCAAAACCCATTTCTTGGGTTTCAATGGACCACACGCAAAATTACAAGGGACGAAATCCTGAACAAATAAAAGAGGCTCGTGAATATTATTATCTTATTCCGTACCCTATACGGATAAAAGATAAGAAGACAGTTCAATACTTCAAACTTCAAAGAATATCGGCAAGTTTACGGTTATCTGAATAACTGTTATCGTAAGTTTCACCCTCACTGAGAATTGGGATGTTTATATGCTCATAGAATATTCAACCCTGAATGCAGGGCATAAAGTATACCTAACCCTCTTTTGAATTTATTTTTGAATGAATAATAATGAAAAAAAATTTCTTCCATTTACATTTGACTTTGGGCTTCTGGGGGAGTAAGTACAGTACTCGAAGTAAAGATAATTATAATGAACAAAACAATATAAAAATATTATTATTGATTAACAATTTCATTTCAGTAAAGATATTTAGGATTGTTACTTCTTACTTCTAAGATTATCAAAATATGTATTATTATGTATCATAAATTGATCGCTCCATCTGACAAGTGAGGAATAAACGACATATTAATTTAGATACATTACATCTGCTGATTATTGTTAACATAAACGAATGTTACGATGCAAATAGAAGTAGCAAAACTACACATCTATTAAAAGAAATACTATTTCGTCGAAAAAGAGTAGATGCAGAATCATGGTTTCGGACTCTGAGCAACTCAATTCATTCCTCGACGAAAATACCAACATGGAATGAATTGATGGCCCCTTTATTCGATATCAGTAGTACGTATGGTGAAGGAATACACCCTAGTGCCATCTTCACTCTGAGAGTTAGGAAAGTGGATTTAGTTGGTCCTCGTTTCCTGTCAGATGGCGCTAGGGTGTATTCTTCACCATGGCCAACTTCTACTTTTTCTCGACGAAATTGTATTTCTGTTAAAAGGTATTTTGGGTGATGGTGGTCTGCTAGTCAGTGGATGTTTATGTTTATTATAATTTTTGCTGTACCTATGTATAGTGTGTATATACAGTGGCGCAGCCAGGATTTTATTTAAATAATTGAAAATTAAAAAACAAAGATATAAAAGATGAAAATCAATGAATGAAGAGGAGAAAAATCAAATAAAACAAAGATTCAGCGAACAAAACAACAATTTTGTAATTTTATGTTTGGGAATAACTAAATAGGTATGTTATAAGTCAATGGCCAAAAAAAAATACGAAAAAACGGCTGACATTTTAGAAATTGAATAAATAATAATGATTATTTTTTTATTTCTTTTGCTTCTTGGCTCGCGACTGTTGTTTTTTTCATTTGAACCTCAAAATGTTGCAAACTTAAATGAAAATACTTATTGTTATTTTTCCGAGGGACTAGATGAGTTAAATAATTTATAACCAGAAGGAAGGCATTTCTTGTAAAAAGTAGCAAAAGGGGTTTGAAATCCCAATCGCTAGAAAACTAATTGAGATAAAATTAAGTACCTATAGTATACGCTAAGAAGTCTCGTATTTTGTAGGATTGCATTAATTATAGGTAAGTTAGATCTTAGCTCCAGATTCTTTTTCATCTTTCTTGGCCTAATTTTCCAATATTTCAATTGGCGTCACAAGAGTTTTGCACCAAATTAAATTATGTTTTTCTTAATATAGTGACAGAAGATCTGTGCACCGGACATTGGTCACATAATTTTTTTTATTTTTTTTCATTCAGAGTAGGTACACATGTCCAAATATAAAGTGCGAAATTTAGGGGAGATAAGTTAAGATTTTTATTGTGTTCGACTCTGAGGTTCATTATTGGAAATGCCAAATCATAATTTTCCATTTTTCACTTTCTACTTTATTTCGCCTAGTTTAGCGATGACCGTTTGACATTTGAACTTCTGCTCGAGATCAATACTACAGAATGAACCTGGGAATTCTCATAATCGACAAATTCCTTTCATCAACAATCGGAGGGTATAATATTACACCATTCTGTAAAAGTTATGATGCCAGTGCGAAAATTTCAATGTTCGTACTGCAATTACTACATTTCCGGCGTGGAATGATCGCAATTTGTCGAAACCTTGCAGGTTTGAAAAATAAAGTCCATATATTTTCCATATTAAAGAGGATTGTGAAACATTTTGCCGTCGCGAGACTTGAAATTCGATCAGTTCACAATGCTGCCTACAATTACAGGGGCGTATCATACATCGAGATGACAGGTATAGGTATAGAAAGTCATATGAACAATTACTTTTTTTACGAATAATGTATAGAAAAAAGGAAATAAATATAAAAATTCGTTAAAAACAAATTCCTTTATTGATAAATACATCGCAATATAAGACTAGTAGAATGAAACAGGCCAAGTGATATTGGGGTGTTACAAACATTTCACACTTTCTGAGTGCCCTTTCCTTTCAAGTGGCAGGGTCAAGGCAATTAATCTTAATCTTAGGTTCAAATATTATAGAGTAGAAAGATGGGAAACGAAGCTACTAAAGTGATATGAGTGCCATCTGTGTTTCAAATGTGTTACCAAGACTTTAATACTGATTAAAATATTAATTTGAGGGCCATTTGTAGAAACATATGGAATTTTAAAGATCGCCATTTTTATCAAAGGGGTTTTGAATGTTTTGATTATCGTACCGCCTTTTGTCTATCTAGTTTCTCTATCTAGAACTGCCTTTTGTTAATCTAGCTCCTTCCAGTTGTTAATTCTTAAATTTTTTTGTCTAATTTCTTGGTGAAAACCTCAAAATTTCATTCGAAAATTATTTCAAGGTGAAGAACTGTGGAACAAATAAAATGGATTTTCCGAAATTAAGTTTTCCACTTTACTAAGGAAAATGGAAATATAAGTATTGAAACTCGTAACATGCAACTCACAATGCAATTCGTAAAATTGTGTGTTCTATTCATGAATCAGCGAAGGAATTCCCAGAGAGGCTGAAACATATACAGGGTGATTCATAAATGGCGATAGGACCAAATATACCTCAATAAAATATTGCTGTGAAAAAAGATAGAGGGCGTGAAAGTTGAATTTTTTATAAGGGGACAGAATAATATTTTCTTCGAAGTTCGAAAGTCCTTTATTAAAAGAATTAGAAAAGGCATAGAAGTTGGAGGAGAGTTGAATTCAAGTTCATTATTTTTATGTTACATTGTATTTAATTATGCATTATCGTCGAAATAAATAAATAAAATAAATAAATCGTTACTTCAAATCCCCTTCCAATGCTCTGAACTGTTCAATTGTGTTTTTCTCAAAAACGGATCAGAAAATATACAGTGAAATTATTAGCCAAAAACGAAAAAAAAATTCAACTTTAACGTCCTCTATCTTTTTCCACAGCAATATTTTATTGAGGTATATTTGGTCCAAACAATCTGCCCTTAGCCTATGTACCAACAGTTATGAATCACCCTGTATACTCAATCTCTAGACCGGTTTCGTGATGATTGTTCCTCATCAGTACAGTGCAGTGTAACACATCTTAGCCGGAGGATGGAGTCTTTAAGCGAGAAAGGGGACCACGATGCGCCATCTGCCCACACAAGACTGAACCACAAGCCTCACTTACTCTGTAGAATCCTACACCGTGGTACAAGCAGTACGTGACGGCGGAGTACTGTGTGCTCCGGGTACATGTCTAGAAATAAGCCCTTTGGCATAAAACAGATCACCATAAACTATTGTGTTCTATTCGAGGCTCTATTTTTCGTCGATAATTTAAAATGTTTGTAATTTTTTTTTATAAATTGAAATAAGAATATGACACATCCGACAGCCTATTTCATTGATATCAAATGATTCCAAACAATGTTCTGATGAAACCTAACATCCTGGACACAAAAATATCCATTCTTTTGTTTGGTCGTTCAGGATGTTTGTTTTTTGTTTTCTGGTCTCCACAAAGTCGGTATTCGAATACAAGGAATAGAATTCGAATTTCGCGCCCTTTAATTGAAAAACAGAAAACTGTTATCAAACAAGTTTTCTGTATTGACAGTTTGTTTTCAGCGCCATCTCATTGTCAAATGTGGCAAACACAAGAAATAGGCCAAACTACACTGACTCTATCAAACACAGTGGCGACAATTGTGGTCTCGATTTTCATCGTTTTAGCAAGAATATGGCGGATTTTGTCACGTGACGTGAGTCAATCCGCATTCCGAATTAGAGATCATAGCATTGAAAACTATGCTTCTAAGCCGCCATATTCTTGCTAAATTCCCAATTGTCGCCAGTTAGCTAACCTAACTCTATAAAAATGACCAAACAGTATGGTAGGAGCTAAGCACTACGCATAGAATATCAATGAAGTGATTTTTTTACTCTCAATCAACGCAGAAATCAAACTACATCAGATTTAGTTGATTATTTATTTACAACTATCCTAGGTTTAATCACAGCCATTAAAGTAATTATTTCACATCATCATAATAGAAACACCATACTCTCACTAGCTATTTTTTTTTGAGTGCTTATGTTTCTTTTTGTGAGAAGATTTATGTTTTTTCTGTTTCTTCTTCTTCTTTTTTGGTTTTTCAACATCATCCTTCTCCACCCACTCGTCACTGCTACTTTCAGAATATTTTTTCAAGCTCGAACTGCTAGTCGCACTTGCAATAATATTACGAATTTGCAGAGTTTCAGGCAGTTTCGGTCCGTATAGATTTGACTCGTTGGTGCTAGAGCCATCAGTTGTCGGAGTAGTAGTTTCAGCTGTAGCCTCTTTATTTTCAACCAATGGTTTCGTGAAAGTGTGGACGCTCTTGAAATTGAGTCCGGAAAGAATTCCCTCCTTGAGAGGTTTAATTTTCGGTAACTGCAAATCTTCACCCAACATATTCGACTTCAATTCAAGTTCTCTTTTATCAGACGTATCATCTCTTTCCTCTACGTTTTCATTACTGTCTTCTTCATCTTCAGACTCGCTACTACTCAGGAAAACCGCCCTGAATAAATCCCCTTTTTCTTCAATATTCAGTCGATCCGTCACATCTGGTACTTTATCGTTTTGTTCGGTTTTTAATTGTTGTATTTTTTCATTATTATCATCCGTTTCCACAACTTCTTGTTTTACTTCCGCAACTTGTGTCTCTGATATTTTAGGATCATCTACGTTTTCCGAGTCTTGAGATTTACTTTCAGTTGGGATATCATCAATTGTAATCAATTCAGGTGGTTCGGGGGCTACTTGAGTCAAGCCAGATTTGAACGCAACATTTTCTTCGTGATGTTTCTGATATTCGAAAATGAGATTCTTCATTTTAATTCTGTTCTGCGTGGCACGTGGTTTACTGAAAAATTCAATTATAAAGAAAAAATATAACTATAAAAAATCAATTTTACTTACTCAGCTAAGGGCTCCGGAACGTTGAACCTCTTACACAGTAATGAACATGGCTGCCAATCTTCAGAAATTCTCGTAAGAGGCCCAAACATCTTCAGTTTCGCTGCATCTCTCATCTCCTTACTGTAATGGTCACTTTCGTATTTTTTAACAGGGGCCAATATGTTTGTTGCTTCGTCATCTTGTGCGCCGGTTACAAAACGATCATTCCAAAGACTACTTGGATCAAACCCAGTTTTTTTAGGGATATCACCGGGTACATTCATATTTTTCCCTGTTTCACTTGGTTCTTCTTTTTTTATATATTTTTCATCCACATAATTGCTATGAGATTTTACACTTTTTGATGCGGTGTACTTTTCATTAGTTTCTTCACCAAGTAGTTCAGCACGATGGGTTGGATCGATCTTACTTCGACTGATTTTATCTGCTTCAGGTGTTGCTATAGGTTCAAATCTGGACTTTTTAACTTTATGCTTTCCAGTGAAACTTTTAGGTATAACTGGAGGAGGGTATATTTCTCTTCTAAAAGTATTCACTTTAGCCTTCAAAAATGTATTGAAAACTTTTTCTGTAGGATTATTCAAGTTATTAACAGATTTCACTCTTTCTTTAGTGAGTTCAAAATCATAATTTGACATATCTTCTTTAGCATATATGTCATCATCATCATTTTCAAATGCCCCAACGCCAAAAGCTTGTCCTCGTATAGATAATTTTTTATTTTTTTCTTGAACTATTAAATCAGAGCTTTTGAATAAGTTAAATTGGCTCTTATCCAGACCAACGTAACCTAAACTAAATGTATCATTCTTAGGATTCATTAAAAATTTATTGTAAAATTCTGGTAATTCATAATCGCTAGTATCTAATTTTTCTGGAAGAGAAGAGGTTTTGGGCATTTCACAGCCATACGTTCTGTTGGTGGAGCATTCTTCATCTCTAGTTTTTATTTTTTCTTTCATTCCTATGTTCTTCAAGAGGAGATAGCCAACTGTTTCATTACCTGCAGTTAATAAAGTATGCAGAACTGGTTCTCCAGGAATTGGTCCTTCGGAAAACACCTGAAAATTTTATTTATGTCAGAAGGTAGCTTATACAGCCTCAAAGAATTTTCCTACATTCATCTCAGTTAATTCCTAAGTTGACTTGACACTAACCTTTCGCTTCCTTTTTTTACTAGTATCATAATCCTTCGTAGCACGTATGGATTGGGGAGCAAATCCAAATTCGTCCATATCTTCATCATCCATAAAATCTTCAGGGTTTCGTGTAACATGTTTTTGTTTATCCCCCCGACTACTTTTGAATTCACTAGGGGTCCAACCTTCTAAGGATCCCACAGTATTGAAGAATCCTGCTGAAAATCCCCCAGTAAAGGCTCCATGGAATCTTCTTCTACCTTGAGAATCAGTAGCAATTTGTTCCTCCACCGTGATGGGCCTTTTCTTGGGAAAGGCATCTGAAAATCAACAGTTAAATGTTTACCAAATGTTCAAATCTTAATTACAATAGGATAATAATAAGGTAATTATGCACACTAATAAGATAATAATAATATGTCAACCTTCATCGTATGGATCAAGCGGTTTGCCGTAAAAGCAGAAATTTTCCTCTTCGTTATCAGACATCCTTCAACACTTCAAATGAATGGATTGTTATTTTAATAAATTATAAATTAAGAAGTTTCCATTTGGGAAGTAACATTAGTAACAATCATAGATAAATTCACTTCTCAAAAAATCGCAACCTCAAAAAAATGTTATCTGTGCACAGAGACAACCGAGACCGTCAACCTCAAGTAGAAATTTGTCCGATTTTAAGAACCCTCTTGCATCTCTCTCTATTTAGTTGAAATGGCATAAGTCTATCTTTGTTGCACTTTACTTGAGTCTAGCCCTAGGTGGAGCTACGTTCGACTTCTGGGGAATTCGAAATTTGGTGTGAAATAGAATAAAGAAAAAGAAAAAACATGCGCAATGGCACTTACAGAAATAACCTCACCACGTGTAAACAAACAACAACAACAACAAACCTTTTCAAATTCAAACTTCTTGCAGTTTGGGTCGCAGTACGCTGAATAAGTTTTCCTTTTTTTATAATACAAAGTGAGTTCGAGTATGGCTGCAAAAAGTTGTATAGTCTGTGGAGACACCGAGTTCGAAGTGAAGAAATTATTTTGTTTTCCATCAAATCCAGGAAGGTAAGAGTAAAAATTATCTCATTCAAAAGCAGATTTCAATAAAGGCATTGTTTAAAGTGAATCCAGGTAAAATCCATATTTTATTTTGTAGATGTGAATCGTGGATGAAAATTCTAGGTTTCAAAAACACCCAATTTAAAAAACACCATCGAATTTGTGATAAGCATTTCAGCAACGAAGCTTACATGGACTTGAGGTTATTAAAACTGAAGAGAGATGCTATTCCTATAGCATGGGTAATTCCTTCATTTCCAGGTATTATTATGTTTCAGTAATATAGCTATTTATCTACAAGATTATATCATACCATTAGTAAATAGGTTATTCACTCTTAAGGTACCATTCTAATGCACTACCATTTAGTTCTAGCAAAAGAGGGAGACACTATGCCTTCTGTAATTGAAGACGTATTTCCAGTTGAATCTAGTTCTTCAACATTATCTTCATCAGGTACAGTTTTTATCTGCAAATATTTCCTTTGAAATAACTAATGATATTCTTTTACTCTGTCCATTATATTTTAATTTCAATACGATAGTTTATTCACTTATAATGTACAATTTTAATGTTCTTTCATTCAGTTCTAGCTAAAGAGGGAAACACTATACCTTCTTCGAATGAAAAGGAATTTGCATCTAGGACTTCAACAATTCCTTCATCAGGTATTATATTTATTTGCAAAAATTTTTTTCCAACAAACTGATGTCATTTTTTGTTGTTGTATTTTTAGATGCACAAGATCCTACCCCTAGCGCATCTTCATCAGCATGCCCAAGTACACCACATGGGAGGTCTAGGGCGAAGATATTCCGTAATATTGATAATTTTACCTTATCAAATTCTACCCCTAGAAAGATGAAGTTGGTTGTTCTTATATCGGAAAAAGGAAGACCAACTACGCAAAGTTAAAGCTCTGTGTAAAAAGAGAAACCACACCATCAATAGTATCACGAACCTATCTGATGAGGGAGTGGTAAGGAACCTTTTTAAGGACATGCCGTCAGTGACGGCTAATTTTATGCTATCCCAAATCAGGAATTTTAAAGCAAAGAGTGCCAATGCACGAAGATGGACCCTTGATGACAAAATCATTGCTCTTTCCCTTTTCAAGAGGAGTCCCCGGTGCTATAACCTCCTCAGAAAATTTGCGGCCCTACCAAGCAAAAACACAATATTAAAGTTGTTGAAAATGGTTCCGTTCAAAGTTGGAATCAACGAAAGCATTTTCAATCAACTGAATGAGAATCTCCCCAAGGACATACATCAGAGATGCTGTGCCCTTTTATTTGATGAAATGGACATCAAAGAAGGTGTCCAGTATGATATGGGGGAAGACAAAATCCTTGGTTTTGAGGATTTTGGAGATACTAATTTCAGTAAAAGGCTTGCCACAAAAGCGTTAGTGTTCATGCTGGTAGGGTTGGGTAAAAATTGGAAGCAGCCAGTGGCCTACTATTTCAGCCATAGGGGTTGTAATGCTGCAGAGTTGAAAAAATGTCTATTAGAAGTTCTCTCTGCAGCAAAACATGTTGCCAAAGTGGACGTTGCTGTTACAGTCTGTGATATGGGTACAAGTAATGTGAGGTGCATCAAAGAACTTGGTGCTACTAAAGAAACACCTTTCTTTTTTTTTGAAAACTCAAAAGTTCATTGCATGTTTGATCCACCTCACTTATTGAAATGTACCTATTCTCTATTTCGTAAGCACAATGTTAGTCTTCCTGTAACCATTGGCGAAACCATCTTGAATAAAGTTGCCAAATTTCAGGATGTCATTGCAGCTTACGAAATAGATAATAGAAATACAATCGTTTTCAGGACTTTATGGAAAATAAAAGCCACATACCTGAAACCCATATTGCAGTATGCAATGAAGGTGAATATAGCTGCCAAAGTAATGAGCCACACAGTTGCAGCATACATATTTTCCTTGATTAGTGCAGGTAATATATTTTTTCTGGTCTAACTTGATACGTTTTACATTTATATTTTTTTTCAGGGCAAATGAACCCCGAGGCCATTGGGACTGCTTCCTTCATAAAAGAGGTGGACACACTGTTTGACAGTATGAATGGCAAGTCAGATGATGGTCCCTTTGGGAAAGAGCTGAAGGGTCCATTGAGTGTCCGCTCACCCCACATCCAATATTGGGAGGAGGAATCACAAAGGATTAAAAAGTGGAGCTTCATTCGATACACCAAAACTGGCACCCTGAAACAATCCATGCCACCTTCCCAAACAGGTTGGCTCCAATCGATCAAAGCTGTTCAAGGGCTCTGGGAGTATTTGAGGGAATTGGGTTTCAAATCCCTCAAAACAAGAACTCTCAATCAAGATCCATTGGAGAACCTGTTTGGACAAATTAGGTATGGTTGTGGATGCAATGACAATCCTACAGTTCAGCAATTCATTGGAAGTTTGAAAACTCAACTTCTAAATGGATTGGTAAGCCAAAGCTTTCGTGGGAGAAATTGTGAGAAGGACGACAATGAACTTGTCTGTAATTTGAAGTCATTCCTCAATATTCCCCCTCAAAGTTTGGAAAGGGAAACTGTAGAAGAGGCTTCTCTGACTAATGAAGCACCGCAAATATCAGTAGAGGTATTGTCTGCTGAAATTGCGGGAGAAGTTTCTTCTGGAAGCCCCAAGATCCTGTCTGTGGCATATGTGGCTGGAGCCATTCTTAAGGTGGTGAAAAAACACATATGCTGTTCCTTATGTGATTCTATGCTCACAGCTTCAGATTTAGAGCCACAAAATTTATTTATAATGAATAAAGAGTGGTCTGATCAAAGATCGGTATTACTGTACCCAAGTGAAAGCTACACTGTTTCTATAGGTTGCGGAATAACAGTGTTGGAGGAATTTTTGGATGAATCCCCTTCCCATCCTAAAGTAAAAGTGACTGCACTTGCGGTACTGTCTACCATGAACTTTGATCATCTTGCATGTTCTGAACATAAAAGTCACATAAGGGACATAACGACAGCTGCTCTCTGTAGGATTGGCATTCCATGGTGGTGCAGAAGGAAGTGTGAAGAGGTGAAAACGGAAGCTAAAACAAGAAGCATGAACAAAAAATTAAAAAAGATATTGCATCAGTAATGAAGCATATGTTGTTATAATTATTGTTGTTAAAATTCTGCTGTCCTAACATGAAAGGTCCTATCTGTAGAATTTAAGTTTTGAGAAAATCCGGGGTTTCTGTTTTTTTTCATTGTATAACAGATAGTATTTCAACAAACTCTCCATGTTTTCATTTAGATATAATGTTGACGAACAGAACTATTCCCGATTAGGAGATATTGCATTATGTCCATCACATTCTGCAGATAGGACCTTTCTTGTTAGCAAGGCAGACTTATTGTTGTTATAATTATTGTTAAATAAAAAATTAAGTCCTTTATCTGAAGTGTTACTCGATTCCTCCAAGTTGAAATGAAACCACAATTTTGTACATGATGGAAGAAACTCTCTCTTTTGATTTTCTTCATTTTTTTTTTAATAATCCAATATTTGCCTCTAATATTTTGAAGAGCAAAATGAAAAAATCAAAAGTGAAAGTTTCTTCATCATGTTTGCAAACATAGAATAATTATTGGATGCTCTAATGAATAAGAGAAATTCAAATTTCCCGCTATTCGTTTGTTCCCTCGATTCAAGCGCCACCTACTATACAACTCGTCAAAAGTTAGAAAGAGATGGATGATAAGATCGGACATAGATTTTGTTTGAGGTTGACGGTCTCGGTTGTCTCTGTCTGTGCATAATCAAAACCACAGAATACTAATATTTTTCATTCGATCAAAACATCACATTCAATCAAAAACATCAAATAAGTTCATGTAGGGCAGCCAATGATCCCATTAAACCATAGATATCTTTGTATTAATTTTCTTTATTGAGTACAATCAGAGATAATCTGAGTCATAGACAAACTATGACTGAGTGCAATGAATGAACCAAAGCGTCAAAGAGTTGATGTTCTGTGGTTCTGCAACTCCATGACAGAGGAAAAAACTTTTCCTCTTTGGAAAAACTGTCAAAACTGAGTTCACGAGAAATGGAAAATATGAGATTCTACTTCGAAAATTTTATCGATTGATATGAGTAGAATAAAATCAGTTGTATATGGACGTCGAATTGCTAGAGTTTGATTCCGAGAGAAAATATACTTTATTTTTCGTGATGTATTTTTTACTACTTCACTATTCACGTTTCGTATATAAAATATATGTATCATTTCAAATATGATATTGAATTCTTTCATATACAAAACATACATTATTTACTTAGTAAGAATGAGGCAACCTCATTTAATCAATGTCGACATTGACTATTTTTATTACTTCCACACACAAATTTCATAAATTTTGTCATATAGTTCACAATGTTCTCAACCAAAATAATTCAAATATACAAACATAGGAAAGATTCAATATACATAACAAGAACAGAAAAATTTTCAACAAAAAATAATTCTTGAAAGTATGTGTGACTAGCTCAGTGTAATGAATTTCTAACAAACATTTTAATTCACATAATTTGTTATCTTTTATATATTTTCATCTTGTGTTGTATACATATTATACATTTATTTTTCCTCTAGAGTAGCATCTAACCAGTTACCCAATTTATCTTCATCTTGTAGACCAACAAGTCTGCTTTCTACTTTGCCATTTTTGAAAATCACCAATGCAGGAATAGTCCCAACCTCAAAAAAACAAATAAGTTATAAAAAAATCGAATTTGAACATGATACATACCTCATATTTTGCAGCCAACTCTCCCAACGAATCTACATCAACCTTTGCTAAGGTTATTTTATCACTACGTTTTGCAACTACATTTTCTAATCTAGGTTCCAATGCTCTACATGGTCCACACCAACTGGAATACGATTTACAATCAAGAAATGAATGATTATTATAAAAATATTATTTTTTGCTTATGGGAAATTAAGTACTAACGTAGCAAAAAAGTCAACAATTACTGGCTTCTTGCTATTTTCCACTTTCTCCATGAAGTCCTGGTCATCTTGAACTTTAAAAGATTTCTTCACGCATGAAGATGTTTGGAGGGTTCTTGAGAATGTCACTACTGCTCTGGGAAATATTTTTCTAGCCGTCTGCATCATGGAAAACTTGAGTATGTGACCTCTTCCTTATTTCAATGTAGGATTTTGATTGATTGATATCCTTTTCTGTTTTCGCGCATATCCTGCAGCAGGATGGGAGGGAGAATTAGGAGAAAGGAGAAAAGCAGAGAGAAAAAGATGATGAAAATGAAAATGCTAACCACAGAAAACTAGAGTTGGAGAGGTTATGACCAGAGATATATCTCTGGTTATGACAAAGAAAAAAACGAACACATGAAAAGAAAAACTTCCAAACTACTCTATGGATGTATCATGTAGGGCCTGTTCCGATATTGCTGTTAGTACTGGCCCGCAATCGAATAACAATAGAACTCGAACGACTGGGCCAATAGGCATCGTTTCTGAAATACTGACAGTACTATTCAGGAATATCGGAACAGACGGGTAACCTCTTTTACCGAAGATTAAATTAACCTCTTTGTTGAGTACAGGTTATTCAAAATATGAAATTTTTACCAAAGAGGAACCATTTTTGTGTCGAATTTTTGGTTTTATGTGATAAAATTGAATTAAAACTGGATAACTGTGTTGTGCCGAACCCGTATCAGATTTAATAATTTAATGTTAAAAGATGGATATAAGGGAAATAGAAATTCCAATATTTTTGCATCCCCATCTCTTTTGGATATTTTGGAGGAGAGACATCAAGAAGAGGCTCCAGTTACAAAATGATCTCTCTAAAGAATGTAATCGTTTACAACCTAAGGATGAAAATTTCGAAATTGGAGAAGTGAGTATAGTTTTAAAAATTCCTTATAGAAAAACAGTTGTACAATTTCAATCATTATTTTAACATCAAGGTTTTCATATACCCTTTAACTTTGTTCAGTTAAGTTTTACTTTCTCAGAAATAATATTACTTTTCATATCGATTTCTACTTTAGTTCCTTTCATGTTCGTTCGACTTGAGAGGAATGTTTCAATGAAATATTTTCTTAAATACAGTTCTTCATATTAAATCGAATAAAATCATCACTGAATGTTATATTTTCACTTTAGATACCTAATTGATCCTCACTGCTTATCAATTTTATGAATATTTACTAATGAATATGCAATATAATGATGCTAATAAAATTACCTGAAAATTGTTTCAAGCTTCACAAGTTTATCATTCAATGATAGTCATATTTTTGTTGTTCAGAATGCAGGGTTAATATTTAAATAAACAATTGCACCTCAATCTTCTGCAGGAAAAGCATTTTTTAAACTTTTCTTCCCTATTCAATTGTGTCAGTATTTTCATTTCCAAATCTGACTTTATAGCATTGAAAAATGCATTAAATTGTTTTTCTGATTGAGTTCATTGATTTAGATTGATCCTCATTTTTTCTCACCTGCCAAATTTGTACATTTTTATTTTCAGCTTGTTATGGTAAAAAAAAATCTCATTTGCAAACGAGCTATAATAGAGGAAAAACTTGAAGATAGCAAGTATGAAGTTTGGCTTATTGATTATGGGCATCTGGAGCATAGTAGCACAGTCTATAAATTGAATCCAAAGTTTAATCTGGATAGGTATCCTCCATTAGTTCATCAAGCAAGTTTATGGAATGTTGTATTTTTAAATGAGGTGAGTTCTATGCAACAAACTTTTCATTCCGAAACTTCTAAGGCCTATAGTTTATATAAGATATTTAGATACCAAGTTAAAAAATACACTCTGTTGCCTCTCTCTGATCCCATTGTTCTTTTAATTGAGTTTTCTGGAAAAGATTTGATGAAACTTGGTAATTCTACATAAATAGAATCGAATTTCACAAATTCAATGATACTAACTTGACGAATGGATATTTTCATTAAAATTTCTTCTAGGATTTGAATATTGAGAAAAATTCAATAGATCAACACAGAAATCCACTTCCAAATGCTGGAGCAACATTGAATGCTCTCCAGTTCATGGGTAACTATCAGTTATTCTTCAAGATACACAAGGAGGTGAACGGTATACTATTCGGTGATATTTTGTATAAAAAGGATGGTGAAACCACTTCTCTAACCAAATCTCTGATTGATAAAAAACTGATGGTAGAAGACGCGGAACTTTTTTCCAAAGTTGAATCTAACAGAGTCAGTGATAAAGTTTTTCACTTAGCAGCTTTGAGAGCGGCGAGTAAAAAGCATGAAGACAGCAGGTGAGTTCAAAGAAACCATGTTTCCAACTACTGCCACATCCTATATAGGATATCCTGTGATTTAGGAGTTTCGTCAATATAAAGGGTGCGTCTTTGACTTGTACAAATATTTTAACAGAAGGTTTTCAGTCAAAAGAAACACTTTTTTCCTATACTATTTTTTCCCATCCGGCCCTGATGAGAAGTTATAGCCATTTTAAGTTTTCATAATGAGCTGTGCCACCCCTGGACTAACAAAATTCCCTTAAGAAAAACAAGATCTGTGGATCTTTTACACAGAGTTGTATTCAGCCAAGTACCCAATTTTTTTGCATTTCACAGAATTTTTTTTTTAACACCAGATTATTCGAAAATGGCTCATATTACAAGAAAATATGAAGAATACTTTTAGTTGACAAAACGTTCAAATATTCATTAGATAGCGTCCAACTTAGTTTCAAGAGTTTGGTTCTTTGAATTTTTGGTATTTTTATGGTACATGATGGTCGTAATAAGAAGATTGGAAGATGTGGGTGATATCTTGTGTTCGAGAAAGATTCATCAAATAAATGAAAAACTATATTCCGAAATTCATTCCATTCGATAGAACCATTTGTGAGAGAACTAAAAATAACATTTTTTTATGGTTTTTTAACAGCCTGTATCGTTTTCAACCGTGCCGATTCGGAAAAAATGATAAAGGAAAAAAGTGTTTCTTTTGACCTCAAGAATCTACTGGTATAATACACTGCGCAAAAAAATTAACGCATATTCTGAAAATCTCAATTTTAATGAAAGTTAACTCTACATTGACTTTATAACTTATTTTTTATGTTCTCTCGGGAAGGTTTTGATCGAAACAAGACACATTAAATGGAAGAAAAATTCAGGATTTCACCGAATCTTATGTGAAAGAAGAGAAATGAACAATTTTCAAAATACTGAAATGCTGATAAGTGATTTAATACTTGGTATTTCCACCCCTTGCGTTAATTACAGCTCGGCAACGACGGTTCATACTCAAAATGAGTGATCTTAAAATGTTCTGATCTAATCCTTCCCAGATTTCTCCGAGTTGGATTCCTAAGTCATTAAGAGTAGCTGGATGATTTTCTGAACTTCTCAGCCTTCTATTGAGGTTGTTCCAAACCTGTTCAATCAGAATGAGATCTGGACTTCTTGCTGGCCATTCCATTCGAGAGACTTCAACCTCTTCAAGGTACTCCTGAACGATGCGCGCACGATGAGGTCTGGTATTATCGTCCATAAAAATGAAATTTTCACTAATGTATGGGGTAAACGGCACTACATGCTCTTCAAGAATGTTCCTTATAAACTTATCAGCATTCATAGCTCCATTATCAACGACCACAAGGTCTGTGCGAGCAGTCAAAGATATTCCACCCCATACCCTAATCGATCCTCCCCCGAAACCAGTAGTATTTAGGAAATTGCACTGAGCATATCTTTCATGTGGACGTCTGTATACAAGGGAACGTCGATCACAATGGTAGAGGCAGAATCTAGACTCATCTGTAAAGAGAACTCTTTCCCAATCGGTCTCTTCCCAATGGATATGCTCTCTCGCAAAATCCAAACGCGCCCTTCGATGGGCTGGGGTAAGAGCTGGGCCTCTTGCCGCGACACGAGGCCTTAAATCATATTCTCTGAGGCGATTTCTTATTGTCTGAGTGCTAATTTGCAACTCATGAGTTTGCTCAAGCTGAATTTGAAGGAGGCGAGCGGTTGCAAACCGTTGTCTCAACGAAGAAACTCTCAAGTAACGTTCTTGAATGGCAGTTGTTACCCGTGGTCTACCCTGTCCTGGTCTTCGGACATTCATACCTGTCTCCCTGAATCGCTGCAACATTCTGGACACACTTGTATGGGAAACTCCAAACCTTTCTGCAATTCTTGTGTATGTCCACCCTTCTTCTCGCAAAACTACCGCTTGGGCACATTCCTCTTGGGTCAAAAAGCGTGTTTCGCGTTGCATAGCGATCGAGTGTAGAAAATCAAACGAAAGAAAAACTATTGATCACTAGAATTGATCGAGAATTGATTTTAGAATGGAGCCAATACATTCAAAATCTGATAATATCATCTTTTTTTATTCCTGGTGGGAAAAAACATCTGTATTGAAGAAAACCGTGGAAAGTGGATAACATATGCATGCATAATTCTGATAAAAATAATTATCATTGAGAACACAATTATAATTGTGTTTTTTTTTTTGGAACCACCCATGTACAGGCATTTATGCCTCCTTTGGGTCCTTCATTTATTGTGAATTTTTGGAGGAATTTTGGTCAATAAACTAAACACTTTCAGTTGTAGAATAAATTTGAGATTTCCATAATGTGCGTTAATTTTTTGCGCAGTGTATTTGTACGAGTCAAAGTCTCACCCTGTATATTTAAACTACCAATATTTTCCATTAATGACGATGTCATACGAAATATTATCCAAATTTCACTCTCTTAACGATTCTTCAGGTTTTCTTTCGATTTATCACTCTTAATGGATGAAGTTTTCATGAGAAATGCGTCTAGAGGTATTTCTGTGGTAAATGATGTCCAATCACAATCCCACGAAACTAAAAGTTCAGCGAAAGATGTACCCATAAGTGAATTGATGAGGAGTATGAGAAAAAAAGCTGAAATAAGGAAAATGGAGACTTTGAGCTGTACTGAATCAGAAATGGAGGAAACTGTGATAGAAGCTAATAGGTAAGTTCTGAAGGGATCTTCAATCAAAAAAATTGATCTTGAAATCGCCAATAATAATTCTAACTTACAGAAAATCTTCTTCAAATGTGGAAAAACCACTTTCAAGAGCTATGAGGCTGAAAAATTTGATCAACCGGAGAAGGTCGGCTCTTGAAGTTGGTCAATCTTGCACTGAAGAAGTGACCAGTGGTTCTGAAGCGACCAGTGGTGTCAGCGGAAGTACAGTTTCCGTTACAAGCAAGTTAGCTGCTATGAAACAAAGAATGAAAAGACTTGAAGAAAAAAATGCAAACGCTGGTGATGATAGAAAAGATGAGCCATTGAAAGGTATGTAATAACATATTTAACTTTTTATTTATATTAAATACATTAAATGGATATGAATGACATGGTTACAACAATCGATGCAACTTTTGAGTTTGAATTTCCTTTCAGATATTTTGAGAGGTTTCGCTCAATTTTGAAGGATATATTTGTTATCCTATGGAAAAAGAATTCAAAATTTTTTTTAGATTACGAGATGGAAAATTCATTATTTCGATTTATTTTTCTGATTTTGAGTTATACTAAAGTTTCTGTTAAGAATAAAGTGTATATTTTGCTTTTGATGAATTGGTTTTATCATTTTCCCAAAATTTCATTTGATTATTATCCTAGGGGATTAAAGAAATCAGATCCAATTTTTTTTATTGTTCAAATATCTCCATCTTCGACTCATGCATATATTTTAACAGTAGATTCTTGAGGTCAAAATAAACACTCTTTTTCTTTGATATTTTTTCCGATCGGCTCGGTTTAAAAGATACAGGCTGTTGAAAAAGTGTTATTTCTAGTTCTGTCTCACAAACGGAATATAGTTTTCCTTTATTTGATAAGTCGGACACAAAATATCACCCACATCTTCCAGTTTTCTCATTATGACCATTACATACCATAAAAATGCCAAAAATTCACAGAACCGAACTGTTAAAACTAAGTTGGACACTATCTAATGAATATTTGAAGGTTTTGTCAAATAAAAGTATTCTTCATATTTTCTTGTATTATGAGCCGTTTTCGAGTAATTTGATGTTAAAAAATAGAAAATATCTGTGAAATTCGCAAAATTGGGTACTTTGGCTGAATACAACTCTGTTTAAAAGATCCACAGATGTGTAGTATCACAGATTCAGCTAGTTATTCTGAAGGTTATTTTGTTTTTCCAGGGGTGGCATAGTTCATTACGAAAACTTAAAATGGCTATTTCTTTTTATCAGGGCCGATCCGGAATAATTGGTATAGGAAAAAAGTGTTTCTTTTGACCTTAAGAATCTACTGTTAAAATATTTGTTAAAGTCAAAGACTCACCCTGTACAGGGTGTTTCAGAAAAAGGTTCCATAAATTCGGGATCTTATTCCTCAGAGGATTGTATGATACAGAGATTCTATGGATTATGGGTCTCTGACGCATTGTTAACATTGTTATTATTTTTTATTTTCACCAGAGGCGTCCGTACAGACTTCTGTCCGAATAAATCCGGTGAAAAAATGGGTCGCCAATGCTTTTTTTCAAATTTGAGATTTTTTCGTAATTACTCGATAATTCACAGTGAGAATGGCGTCTTGAGTTTTTCACCTGCGATAAATACTTCCTAAGATAAAAAATAAAAAGCAGTTTTATCTGAGAGCTACGAAATTTTAAGATTACTTCCGAAATCGTCTAGACACAGATGAATCCAGTTCAGTCGCCTTCATATTTGTCGTTTACTCATTCAATTATCTCATTGAAGTTGAGTGCTGATTTTACAAAATATTTTTTTTTTCTTGAAGAAATTGCTCTTGATGTTGTGTTGGATAGAAAACCGAAGGTGATGTAAAGTATACTTGTCTTCTCAGTGTGTGGATAGCTTTACGACATTGTATATCTTTTTATCTTCTCCCATGTGTTGTTTACTAACAGGAAAGATCATCTGGATTTATTTTCCTTTTCGTGGAAATCTAAATAAGTATCAAAAATTTCACCAATGGAAATTTAGATTTTGGTTTTATGCAGTAGATTGATCACTAGTTGAATTTCCAAATACCCATAGTCAAAGCAGGATAAAATGGAAAGTATGTACTTCGATGCCACATTCATCAATTGCCTCTTCTTTCATGATGAATATTTCTCATTATATTCCATAATCTATATTGTTGTTCATTGAATTTCCACACTGTAAAGATTTGAATGAAATTTCAGAGAACATAGGTGAACCAAAGATACTTCAAGGTCCTCATGCTGTCTATCTTCCCGGTGGAATAAGAGATAGAAAGAAAGTGAAAGTTAGTGATGCATCAACTACTTCAGGCAGTAAAAAAAACACGACGAACTTAGTGACAAGTTCCAACTGTGAAAGTGATCAATCCTCGAAGGATGCATGTAGTGGAAGTGCAAAGGAGAGAAATTTATCCCATTTGAGAATTAACATGATGAAAAAAAGAGTGTCCAGATCTCAAAGTGTACTGAGTAATACCACTGATGCTTCAGACGTAGGGGAGATGGGTGACCGAGCACCTCAAAAAAATTTAAGCGGTATAAATATAGATAAAAACCCTCCGAAAGTGAGTACTGATAATACTTCCTCGGAAATCCAAATTGCAAGTGTCGATAACAAATCACCAAGTAAAGAAGAAGATTCGGTCAAGAAGGTCAGAATTAACGTTGCCAAAGAAGATAAGTGGAGTTCGTCGGAGAGTATGGAAAGTGAGGAAGAAGTGAAAGAAACGGAGAATGGGATTAAAACAGAGTTGGTATCTGGCAACGATTCGAAATGTAACCATGAGAATGCGGCAGGTGAGCTATACTAACTATGCTAGGTCTTTCTTTCTCAACTTCGCACGAAATTATACGGAGAACTACAAAAGAAATTTTTACGAAATTTATTTTCAAAGTCTTGAATATTTTCGAATTTCTGTCACTTCGGGTTGTAACAGAAGTGGCTATCAACGATATTCGGAAGCTTTAACACAAATAATCTCAAATCAGGATGATCACAGGGATGTTTGTTACTTCAGGCATTACCAGGAGTGACAAGAACAAGAAAATATTTTAGATTTTCTAGTTATCCCCGATAACACACTTGAAATAAATTTCTCAGAAAACTATCTAGTTCTCTGTAAAATTTTAGCTGCATACAAATTGCACTCGTGGACAAAAAGTAATTTTTCACCAAATTAATTTCAAAATAACTCTTTAAGGAGTGCATCGATTTTGATCATTTTATTCTCTATTTGTAACCTATCTCATCTAGTTTATCACCTGTTGTCGAGTCTGCAGGAATTTTAATTGAATCTGATGTTATACAGGGTAGAACTGAAAGTTGCAATTTCCTCTAAATTTCTGAACACCCTGTGTAACTAATTAGTGACACAATCATGGATCTTTAAATGAGTTTTTGAAGCCTGATCTTCTCTTAACATTTTCTTGTTTGGTTCACGTAAATAGCTCCTTTCAGAAAGGAAATACGATTTTTCAAAAGAAACTGTGCAATTTATAACATTGACGATAACAAATTAAGAATACGCAGATAAAATAATAATATAAATTTGGGTTATCACAGCATATGCAAGTTTAAACTGAATAATTATGAGTTTCGTTCATGAATTTTTCAAATGCACCGCGGAAACTATTCAAAATCATTCTTCAAATATGAGGTTTTAAAATTTAAATCGCCTCGTTTCTAGTTTACGATTTGGCAACAGCGCCTACTAGAAAATAAAAAGAACAATGGCTTGTTTATAAAATAAGAGCTCTTGTTTTATAGCCATCATAAGGCGCGTACTCACTGGTGAGCCTCAACAGCAACCGCCTATAAAAATCCCATAACATCTTACGACCTTCCTCGTTCGTCGCAGACTTGATAGACAGCCATCTTTGTCTATCTCATCAAAATAGTGTATTTGCTGTCCTTTATTATCAAAGCATATTTCAGTCGATGTTGCCAACTCGTGCATTAGAAACGAAACGCATTAAATTTCAAATATTTTTCATTTTTAAGTACTTAAAATATTTTTTTTCGGTAACGGTTGAAATGGTTGTTTCAAAATGTGACGTGTCACAGATATTTCATAATAAATACATCATTTTCGTCAGAAGGAGTATTCCCTATTATGGAAAATAAACACATTCTTATATTCTAATGTTGAGTTGAGAAAAGCGGTTGACGGTTGCGAATAAGCCTCCCTAACATGTCCCACATATGCTCAATTGGGTTTAGATCGGGGCTACGTGGGGGCCAGTCTAATCGATACAATTCTCGCCACATGGGCAAGTGCTTGCGCAATTTTTCTAACCGCATATTGAAAAAAAATCATTGCTAAATGCAATGCTACATTCCGGTGAACTGGAACTGACAAGATAAGAAGATCGTTCAATAAATCCTTAGAAAATCTACGAGGTGGCGCTTCTAATATCGTAAATATACAGGGTGTTTGTAAACAAAAGCGAAGGACTTAGGGAGATGATTCCTCGATGAAAATAAGCAGGGGTAGTTCCTATAAATTGTTTTCGAAATCGACCTCCCTTCCCAGATACAGCCTTTGGAAAGCTATGGCGTGTTGACAGTTTTTAATTTTTTTTACGAGTTCTAAAAAACACTGAGTCGTAAAACTATACATATCATATACTACTAAGTAGATGTTACTCACATAAGTTTTTTAGATCTCGTACCTTTATTATTAGTGGTTGAAAACAACAACCCCTTATGATTTTCCTTCGATAATTGTTTTCGAGGGATAGATTTTCAAAAAATAAAATTCTCTAAGTTTTTATTTATTCTGAGAAAAGTATCGAGTGTATCGAAATTTCGCAAGAGACTTTTTTTCTCCAAAATTGAATGAGGAACCATGATTATGGTCCTCAGTTAAGTGGAGAAGCTTATAGCTTGACTTCGCTGGGGTTAAAATATAGACCTGTTATTATTATTAATAAAAACGACAAAAAAGTGGCAGGAAATAGGACAAAGAAAATAGATATTAACGTTTATCCACATTCTTGGCGACGTTTATTATATTATTATTGCTTCACTAATCACCTCCACAGGGTGAAATTTAGAGGAAATTGCAACTTTCAGTTCTACCCTGTATACCATCAGAATCAATTGAAATTCCTGCAGATAACTACAAATAGAAAACAGAATGATCAAAATTGATGCACACCCTAAAAAGTTATTTCAAAATGAATTTGGTGGAAATTTTTTCTGTCCCCTTCTTTTCGTATAGGAATGTATAAAATTTCCAATATTGTTTCAACGAACACCACATATCAACCATGTCATTTCAATACTCAGATTCCCAAATGGTAATAAAGCCGTATTGCAACTGCGACCAATGCCAATTTTGGACAAAATCCGAAGGTTGGGACATCGGGCGCGAAAATTTCACCGAAGAGGAAAAATGTAAGAGGCAAAAGATGAGGCCTTCGAGCCTCATGCTGAAGGAGCAGAGAAAAGAAGATGTCAAATTGGCCTCTATCGAATACAGATTTATGACCAAAATCGAGAAGGACGCCAGCTTCAAGATACTAGTCCACGGGTTTGTATTCTTACTTCGGTGAAAGAATTATCGTTTATTAATTTTTATTTTCAGCCGGTTGATTCCTCAACCTATCGATCTTGTGGTCGAAGCACCGTTCCATTCGGTCATTCACAGGTCCCTCAAGAAGCTGAAATATATCCGAACCAAAAAGGTTCAGTCTTACATATGGCCGGCCATATCCCGTTCCATGAACGTGTGCTTCATTCACAGGAAGCAATCGGGGAAGACCTTGGCTTATCTACCGCCTGTTTGCTCATTTTTATTAGAAAAGGAGGACAGATATAATGATTTGAAAAAGGGCGGACCTATAGCCATTATTTTGGGAAAGTCTTCTAGCGAGTGCGAAGATGTTTATGATCTAGCCAATAAACTGATGGAAGGGACGGGCCATAACAAACCGAGGACGTTGCTGGTTACTTATCCATTTCAATATGTAAACTTGGTAAGTTTTTTTCTTTCATCCTATATTGGGTGGCCCACCCCAGACGCGGCGCTCATTTTGAGGGAGTAAAGGAAGATATTTTGAAAATCTTTTCATGTGGTGTGTGTATGGTGTTCAAAAGCACAATTTAAAATTATTGCCATATATACAGAATGTTCAAAAAAAGATATTAACCAAAGTTACACTTTTTTAAATGTAACACCCTGCATTTGACCTCAAAAATGGAACGGCAAGCTCAAATTATGATGAGTTTCTTCAGATCACGTCATATCTTAGAAGCACCCTTCACAAGATAATGGCTAAAAATTGTAAATATGCAGTTTTTTATATGTAGCAGCCTAAATCATACCTACCGATTAGTTCGATTTAGTTCGTGATGAAAACCCTCGAAAATGTACTGGACAACACGTCAGAGAGGTGAATCTGCGAAAACATCCCCTGAATGCTCAGCAGTATGCATACCAGATTGAAAAATCTACGGATCTTGCCCTCAAGAATCTTGTCGGCAGGATCTCAGACTCTCTCAATGGGGAATTCTCCTCAATTTGGGTTATCACTGCATATGCAAGTTTAAACTGAATAATTATGAGTTTTATTCATGAATTTTTCAAATTCACCACGGAAACTATTCCAAATAAATCTTCCAATATGGGGTTTTAAAATTTAAATCGCTTTGTGCGGAGTTTACGATTTGGCAACTGCGCCTACTAGAAAATAAAAAGAACAATGTCCGATCAGCTTGTTTATAAAATAACATCTGTTTATTTACAGCCATCATAAGGCGCGTACTTACTGGCGAGCCTCAACAGCAACCGGCCATAAAAATCCCATCAAATTTTACGACCTTCCTCGTTCGTCGCAGAATTCATAGACAGCCATCTTTGTCTATCTCATCAAGATAGTGTATTTGTTGTCTTTATTATCAACGCATATTTCAGTCGACGTTGCCAGCTTGTGCAATTGACACAAAACGCTTTAAATTTTAAATATCCATTTTTATTTTTCATTTTTAAGTACTTAAAATAATTTTTTTGTGGGAAACGGTTGAAATGGGTATCTTAAAATGTGACGTTTCAAAGATATTTCATAAAAAATGCATTACTTTTGTCAGAAGGAGTATTCCCTATTCCAGAGAGATTTCGGTAGTTGCTGGACATTGAAGGCGCCTACTGAGTGTTTAGTGAGGGCTGCCAGGATTAGGGGTGTCCCTCTTACCATATCAAACTTTATCGACCGAACATTATTATTATTATTCCAGATAATAAGATGAGGCCGAAGCCTATGAATCTTATACATAAATGACACTTTAGACATAAACAAACTGAAAACTATTCTAACAGAGATAAAGAGTCTAGTCGGTTTTTGAAGGAATTAACACTTTCCGCACTCACTACATCCTCCGGCAAAGAGTTCCACCTAGTGAATACCCGGTTGGGCAGGAAAAAACTGTCTCGCACGAGTTCGAAACACCTCGTGATAGAGTTTGAACTGGTGACCACGAAGATTATTGTCATTCATAGTGAAGATGTTGCCGAGGTTGCCACCAATAAAATTATGAAGTACGCGAAAAGTCATTATGAGGTCTCCACGCATTCTACGGTCGTGAAAACTGCCAAGCCCGAACATTTGAAGTCTCTCCTCATAAGATGGCCGAACTCTACCAAAAGGGATCCTAGTTGTGGCGCGCTGTATTCGTTCCAAACGGTGTTGGTCAGAGAGAAGATGTGGGAACCATGCAGGGCCAGCGTATTCCAAAATCGGTCGTATATATGTGATATATAGTTGCCTACATGTATCCACTGAACATCTAGGAAACGCTCGTCGTACCATGTACAGGATCTTGTTAGCTTTCGATAATATGTTGCTAACGTGAGAAGTCCAGGAGAGATCCTCCGTTATGGTCACACCAAGATCGTTATTCTCTGCAGTCGCTTCAATTATCCTGCCATCAATCAAATACTGATGCCGTGGATTGCCCCTACCAAGATGAAGAACTCTGCATTTCTCTACGTTCAGGGGAAGAAGCCACCTTTGACACCACTGAGTCAGCAGTAGCAGGTCATTTTGAAGAACCCCAGGAAATCGAGCATCATAGAAAAGCTTGAGGTCGTCTGCATATCGAGAGTAGAAGGATGAAAGTAAAACCGGTAGATCTGAGATGTATGCCAGGAATAGAATGGGGCCCAACACGGAGCCCTGTGGGACGCCACTGATGACCGCCCTAAAGTCAGATAGGGAATCACCAACCTTGACCGAGAAATACCTGCCAAAAACGAAGGATCGAAGCCATTCCAGGACGCCACCTCTCACGCCAAAATGCTCCAACTTTAAAAGCAGTCGATTTAAAGGGACACGATCGAAGGCTCGTGAAAGATCCAGATAGATAACATCTACAGGTATACCTCTGTCGGTGGATTTGGTCCAGTGATCGAGACATTGAAGCAGACATGTGATCACTGATCGTCCCGGTAAGAAACCATGCTGGTGCTCAGGTATGATTTTGTTCTCAAGCAAAAATTGGAGCAACCTGCTACATACTACTCTCTCAGCAACCTCGGCAATGATAGGAAGAAGACTAATCGGACGGTAATTGTTCGCAGACAGTTTGTCCCCTTTCTTGAAAATGGGAGTAACCATGGATAACTTCCATGCAGAAGGCAACTGGCCAGAACTGAATGACAACTTGATGATCTTGGTTATTTGTATCGAGAGAGAAGCGGAGCACCTCTTCAGCACACTGGCCGAGATATCACCCAGGCCGGGGGTGGTGGATGGGTCCAACTCATTTAAAAGCTTCAATATCTCTCCCTCGCTGACATTAATAGAACACAGAGAGTTAGTATTACGAGGTGTCGAAATTTGTGGCATAAGCTCGTCCGTATCCACGGAAAAGGAATTGGCGAAAGTATCGGCAAAGATAGCAGCGCATTCAGAGGTATTAGAACACAGATTACCAGTGTCATCCTTGACAAGAGGAATCGACACCTTGGAATTGAGAGTCTGACGGATGTGCTTATAGAACTTCTTTCGATTTTTTGGTAGTGCCAAGGAACTGTGAAACATTTTTCTAGCATTCTTAATTCTCAGACTTAGTGCATTAGAGTAGCGACGATGAATAATGTAATCTAGTTCAGTCCTACTGCGAAGATAACACTTCCACAGTTTCTTTTTGCGACGCTGCATGGAAAGGATCTCATCTGTTAACCATGGTTTAGATGTGACGGATTTGATTAACTTTTTTTTGGTAAAATGAGATATTGACTCCTACATGATCCAAAAGTATTTCGTCTGATGGGGATGCATGAGGTCTATAAATGCATCCAACACAAATAGAGAACGTAGACGAGGATATGCTGAGAAACAAGTTGTCGATGTGTGGAATATCATAGGAGAGAGCGTTTATATTATAGATTTCGGAAATTTTATCACTCAAGTATATACAGACACCGTTATAGCCGACATTGAGAGAGCTGTCACAGCGAAACAAAGAGTAACCCTTTATACTGTAAAGCTGATCGGGAGTGTGCTATGCAGCCACGTTTCTGTTATGCAAATAATATCGGGATTAAGAAGATCAACATTCACACACAATTCATGGAACTTATTTTTTATTGAACGAGCATTTGTGTAAAGGAGAGTCCGCTGCTGTAGGGCGGATGGGTTCAGTTTTTTGAAGCAGCTGTCGTCAGACCAACCACCCTTGGCACACCTTTAACATACTTAATGGTTAAGTTCTCTTCGCCATTAGATTCTCGACGCTTTAGTTCCTCTCTCGCAAGTTTCAAACAGTTAGCCTGGCTGGGTGTGATATCGTCGGAAAGCTTGATGTTCCGGAAAGTCGGTGAAGACGCTAGCACGGCTTTATTCTGCAGGATTTTACGAACAAAAATAGGATTTGAGAAAGTGATGGCCAGGGGTCTAGGGCCACGGGAGGACTGGCCAAGACGAGTGTGATGAACTATGTGTTGGGAGTAGGATGGCAAGATGTGGTCGATAATCTGCTCCACAGTACAGTTCTCGGATGGGACATCCGGATTCTCAGGGACGTGACGAGCAATGATGTTGTGCGAACGGCGTACTCTATCAATAATTTCTCGATACTCTATTGTGGTATTGGTAGGTGGCAACTCCTTGAGAATTTCCTCCTTCAACTCTCGTGCAACGCCCTGTAAGTTGGGGACCTCTGTCTTCAACATGGATATATCGGAAGATAGGGTGGAAACCATCGAATTCAGCCTCCGGAGTGAGTCATCGTGGGATACCAGTCTCGATTCTTGCTCATCAAGGCGGGAGGTGCATCGTGATACGTGGGCAGTTAGTTGTTCTTGAGAAAGTTTGATCGCATTAATATCTTCTTTAATGGAAGCTACAGATGAAGAAAGAATATCAAGAGTACTACACTGAGAAGAAATTTTATTCATCAGCAATTTGAACTCTCTCATGGTGATAGGAGCCTCATCAAGTGATGGTGATGCTAGCTGTGTCTGAGGACCGACTGCAGCCTCCGCTCTCTTCAATCGTGAGGCGTAATAGGCGCAAAAGGCGCATAACCATTTCTTTCCGAGCTCAACCAGCGATTTCTTGTCGGTAGGAGTGAGAGTTCCGCAGCCGAGATGAAATGGACTTGAGCATAATGAACAATGAGCAAATTCTTCGGTTTTTTGAATCGGTCTCGAACAACTGCTACAGGACGGCATAATGCTTAAATATCTCCTAGGTCAAGGCAGACAACTCGGAAAGTGTGTGGTACGCCTTAAAATATGTAGAGAGTTAACACACCTGTGTCACCGATAAGTGATAAGAGTTGATAAACAAACTGAGAACTAACGAAATATCAACAAAATTGTTCCAAAACTTGCGTGATCTCCAGTAGAAGTTGTCGAAACTCGGGTCACTGTGTGAAAGTCCCAGTAAGGCACCAACAGAGATGAGTCACAACAATTAATTCGCAATCAGCCACAGAGAATGGCAAATAAAACTCGGAGCGAAATATGAAAGAGCACATCAGCTAAAACGTCACATACACCTTCAGCTAAAGCGTCACATACACCTGAGCGGCATAACTCTGTTTCCCATAATTACCTAGCCTAAACATTGGCTTGAGCAGGAAATGGCTCTCTGCGTTGCCTAAGTTACGTCTTGGACCTTGTCTTCTCAGGATACCTGTGCTACAAGATAATCTAGTCGAAACCGCAACCAAAGTTGCACTGACAGCGTTACCAATGCAGATTTAAACACCTTCTAACGCAGCTCCTACAAAAAGATGGATCAGCCGAACAGGACAAAATTTGTATCCGGAGGTAAAATACCCTCACATTCGGATCTCCGGGGGAGGGTGCCTGAGCGAGTGAATCATCGTACAACAACCAATGAAAAGCACATAGCTTTTGCAGGATGGAACGTCATAACCTTGCTAGACAACCCCAAGGCTGACCGACCAAAGAGGCGTACTGCCCTTATCGATAAGGAATTGCAACGAACATCCATTGCAACAGTTGCCTTAAGCGAGACACGCTTTTCGGACGAAGGAAGCTTGGTGAAACGACCTGGCCGCCAAACTAACCGAAAATCCATAGTTGGCATCTCAGAACGTTTAATGATCCTACGCTTTTCTACTGCGAATAACACGTTTGTGAACATCATTGTAGTATACGCACCCACTTTGAACTCCTCTGACAACTTAAAGGACACTTTCTACGAAACACTCGTTGCTACATTAAGTAAAATCCCAAACCGGGAACGAATTATTCTCCTTGGAGACTTCAACGCCAGAGTGAGTAGATGCCAAGACTCAGAACTGTGGCCAGGAATAATAGGGAAACACGGCACATACAGCAGCATCGATTCGAACGGAGAACGTCTGCTGGCTCTTTGTGCAGAACACAATCTGTGTATAACTAACACCTATTTTATTACGAGACCCAATTCAAGGAGGACCTGGCGCCATCAGCGGTCAGGGCATTGGCACACTCTCGACTATGTAATCGTGAGAAGAAAAGATCTCAAAGATGTGTTGGTCACTAAACCCAGAGCAGATCTGGAGTGCTGGACTGATCATAGACTGGTAATTTCGAGAATGAAAATCTCAATGCTCCCACAAAGTTCCTAAGAGAGCGCCTTCAAATCTCCAAACTACAAAACCCTTCTACAAACGAAAGATTCACAGCTGCCGTCAAAATTAGTTTAACACCAATGGACTCTCTTTCACATATAGCCAAAGAAATACTGAGCACAAAACGCTCCTGAAAATTCCCAGACTGGTTCGCCGACAACAAAACTCATTTCTCACCCCTTTTGGAGGCGAAACACAAAGCAATGAAAACAGAAATTAACAAGCCTGGCGATTTTGCAGCGCAAAACAGTCTTATAAACATAAAACGCGAGGTCCGTCAAGAAATAAGAAAAATCAAGGCTAGCTGGTAGAGAGAAAAGGAAAAGGCTAGGGAAATACGAGCTTACGCCGATAACCATGACTACATTCGTTTTTTCGAAGCTATTAGAACTGTTAACGGTCCAAGCAGAAAAGCTAACTTCCCTATGCAACAGTTAACCTTCACCCACCTGAAGATGCTATTGTAAAAGCGAAACGCGTGTCGTGGCATAAAAACTCATTTTGTGAGAATCTGTTATTTCAATTATGGATTTTCATCAAGTATCGGTCACATTCTACTATATAAAACTCTTGTGAGACCACACCTTGATTATTATGCTTCAGTGGTATGGATGCCATTAACCATAAATCATGTTGACATGATTGAAAGAGTTCAAAAAAGATTTCTTCGATACTTATACCTGAAAAAGTACAATGAGTATCCTTTCATGAAGTCATATATTTCAATGTTGGAAGACTTCAATATGTGCACATTGATAAACGGACGCAAGTGCAACGCAGTTCTTTTCATTTTCAAGATTTTAAATAATTTAACATTTCAAGACTGTAATTTTGTTGATCTTGTCAAATTTAAAGTACCTTATTTATATCTGAGGCTTAGAAATAGGGAAACTTTTCATGTAACGCCAAGTAGTTCATCTCCCATTAATAAAATGATGCTTATATGCAATGAGTTGATTGAAAAATTCGACTTGGATTTGTTCAATACTAGTTTGGGAAATGTGAGAAGATTGTTCTCCTAGGTTAAGTAGTTAATAGTGTTTTTGTGTTTGTTCTGCATATGTAATTACCTTTTTGGGTGTATGTGTAGAAATAAATAAATAAAACATTAATTCAATAGTTTAAATGAAATTGAATTCCCTTTTTGTTTTCAGAGTTCAGTCGACATGCTGATCACCATTCCTCCGATTTTAATCGAGCTTTTGAAGAGGAATGCGACAAACCTGAAGCGGCTCTGCCATCTGGTCCTCGAAAACATAGACGTGCTTCTTGAGAAATACCCGGAAGAAATGAAATCGACGGTTGCAGCAATCGAAAGCATGCTTCTGCAGAGATCGACCAGACAGGGCGTCCAGATGATTATGGGCGGCGAACATTGGACGTTGAAAGTAGAAAAATTTTTGAGCAATCTGAGAGATATACCCCTTGTATCTATAGGGGATTATCTGGAGGCTTCTATTTATGGGGGCATAAAATTGAAAGTGAAATTGTTGGAGGCGAAGGCCAAGTGTGATGCTACTGTTGGTGAGTTTTCATTTGGATTTTTTTTTTATTTCTGAAGATAACGAAATTTAGCAAACATTTGAATGATCCGCTAGTACGTCTTCGATAGAAGAAAAAATTTTCGTCACCAGTTGCGAAATATTTTACTTTTCGTAACTGGTTTCAAGCCTCGATGAGTTTTAAAAAGTCTCACTTTATATGTCAAAATAGTTATTTGTCCATATTATAATACAGTGCGCGTCAAAATTATGGAACAAATTCATTTGATCAGAAGAAAAATATTTCGCAACAAAATCCTGAAACTGGTCAATTTTTGTTTCACTTTTACCAAATTTTTATGCATTTTTGAAGGATGTTTGTTGCACCCTGTACCATCCTCATACACCTTCTGAATTTTTTGAATAGGGAAAGTGGGTCATGTGGTACTTTTTTGGCAAGGTATTTGTATCTTCTTTACAGACGTGCAGAAATTTTCAATTTTTGTTGTTGAAAAACTAGTTAGCTCAAAGAGGTTTTCACTATGTGCCCTTTGTCATGGCTCATTTACTTTGAGACGATGGTACCTGATGAAATTTGTCACCGAATGAAGGTCGACCATTACAGTTTTGTTCATGCACAACTTTCAACATCTACGAACCCTTCAATGGAGAAAAAAATGGAGTGACATTGAAAATTTATTTCGGCATTGTGCATTACAAGATAAGTTAAATTGTTCAAAATGACCACCATCGTGAGGGGGTTAGAAGGGGTTGTGCATGAACAAAACTGTAATGAACGACTTTCATTCGGTGACAAATTTCATCAGGTACCATCGTCTGGAGACAAATGAGCCATGACAAATTACAGATACTGAAAACCTCTTTGAACTAACTATTTAAAAAATAAATATAAATTTTTCTTGAAAATTTCTGCATGCGTGTGAAGAACATACAAAGACCTTGCCAAAAAAGTTCCACGTGACCCGCTTTCCCTATTCAAAAAATTTAGAGGGTTGATGGGGATGGCACAGGGTGCAACAAAATCCTTCAAAAATGCATAAAAATTTGGTAAAAGTGAAACAAAAATTGACTGTTTCAGGATTTGGTGACGAATATTTTTTTTCTGAGAAAATGAATTTGTTCCATAATGAGGAAATCTCCTCAATTTGGGTTATCACTGCATATGCAAGTTTAAACTGAATAATTATGAGTTTAATTCATGATTTTTTCGAATGCACCGAGGAAACTATTCAAAATCATTCTTCAAATATGAGGTTTTAAAATTTAAATCGCTTGGTTTCAAGTTTACGATTTGGCAACAGCGCCTACTAGAAAATAAAAAGAACAATGTCCGATCAGCTTGTTTCTTGTTTATAAAATAACAGCTGATGATTTACAGGCGCGTACTTACTGGCGAGCTTCAACTGCAACCGGCCATAAAAATCCCATAAAATTTTACGACCTTTCTCTTTCGTCGCAGACTTCATAGACAGCCATCTTTGTCTATGTCATCAAGATAGTGTATTTGTTGTCCTTTATTATCAACGCATATTTCAGTCGATGTTGCCAACTTGTGCAATCGAAATGAAACGCTTTAAATTTGAAATATCCATTTTTATTTTTCATTTCTAAGTGCTTAAGGCCCGTTTCCACCAATCCCCCTCAAAAGGAGTACTTAACTAACGTCCAGTTTCATAATCAAATTTAAAGTCACTTTAAGCTTAAAGCTTCCTTTAGTGTCATTTTTAGTAGGGTTAAAGGAAGCTTTAAAATTAAAGCTACTTTAGGTTTGATTATGAAACCGGCCGTAAGCCTCGTTTAAAGTTAAGGGACGCTTAATTTCATTCCCAGTTGCACGACTGTGGCAAAACAGAATCTTAAGTAAGGGGCCCTTAAGTTTTTGTATCTAGTGATATTTCAGTTTTTTATTTTGGTGCAACTTCATCCTAGTCCAATAAAGCCATTTCATTGGTTGGCCGGTTGCCGATGATCGTTGTCATTTCATTAACCTAACTTTATCGTCCTGTCAGTCGGTGTCAAAGATATTATTATAATATTATCAAAGAGTAACAACTTTTTGTTGTTGAATTAGCATTAACATTGATAATGATAATGATTGTCAAATAAAAGGCACCTAAGTTTATGTAAGTACAACACTTTCTTTGTAAGGTCTTGTGTGAATTTGTTTTACTAATGTTGAAGAGGAACGTGAAGAAAATGTCCTTATTGCCCTTGTTAGTACGAATACGGTGAATGATTGCCAAGCAAGTGGTGGTAATTTACGAAGGACACTCAACTTCTCAATAGAAGAAAAGAGTTTGTTACTAACTATAGTATGATTTGTGACACCAAATTGAAAATTAAAAAACACTGATGGCATTACAATAAAGGCAAAAGAAAAGGCTTGGTATTCAGTAATGAATTCATTCAATTTTCAAAATCCATCAAAAATGGGAAGTTCTGCAGCCAGTTCAACAAATTATTTTAGGTTAGAATCCCGCCCTTAAAAACCTAAGTGGTCATTACAGGAGCGCTTAAATTTAAGGCTAGCTTTAGCCATTCAAATGTCACTTAACAGTTGGTGTAACGTAAATTAAGTTAAGGGTTCATTTTAAGGGTCACTTAACACAAAGTGCGTTTGGTGCAAACGGGTCTAAAATAATTTTATTTGGAAAACGGTTGAAATGGTTATTTCAAAATGTGACGTTTCAAAGATATTTCATAAGAAATACATAATTTTCGTCAGAAGGAGTATTACCTATTTTGACGCGCACTGTATAGTATAGATCGTTAAAATATCACTCTGCGCCGACTTGAATCTAGCAGAGATCATGAATTTTTCATTGATTCAAGTTAGAATATCGCCTGCCTTATTTAAGAAAGTTCGGTTGATGAATGAAACTCCTATTCTCACAGATATTCTGAGGGACGTATGGAAATTCCATAAATCTATAATAGTATGCAATACCAATGAGGAAATCAACCAATTGAAGACTTCGCTGGATCTTGCCAGTATATCTTACATAGCAGTCACAGATGATCTTCCCGCTGAGCAAATTTCCCAGTATGAAAGCAATTGGGAGAGTCACTGTGCGGGCCAGTTCATAGGTAAATTTGAAAGAATTTTTTTTTCAAAAAAAAAATTATCAATTGAAATATTTCAGTTCTCATCTGTACCGATCTTGTTCTGCACACTATGTTATCCATTACCAGTGCATCTTTGATCATACATTTTTCGTTACCGCCGAAATGGAGTTTTTGGATAAAAAGGTTTTATTGCCTGCTTGAAAATTACAAGAGTCCTCTCACAAAATCCAACGTAAGTGGTCATTCATTGCAAGGAAATAGAATTTTCTAATTTTGATCTGTTCTTTTATCAGGATAAACTGAAATGTGAGGGATATATTTTAACAGACGAGCTTTGCGTAGATCAAATACCAAGATTGTTGAAATTATTGAAGAACTACAATGTTTCTTTGCAACAATTTGAACCTGTTTGTAAGGTAAGAAATTGAACTTTCTTTCAACATACAATGACTGATGAAAAATGTTATGATATTTCTGCTAAATTAATATTTATATCTCTCTTAATCTAACCATACTCTTTTAGCAACTTGAAATCGAGAGGGAGGAGGTCAAAATCAATGATCAAATACCGTTATGTACTTCTTTGAAACAATTCGGTTATTGTCACACAGTGAATTGCCCCGAAAGGCATCTTCTCGATCGTGAGCTGGATTGCAACAACTCCCTACCTCAGAACGGAACTATAAAATATAAAATAGTCAAATTAATCGATGTGAATCATCTCAAGGTTAACATCGTTGAGCATAGAGATACTGAGGGTAAGATAACAGGTTTCAAGTCCCAAAAATTCCTCGACGATGAGAAACTGACTTCTATGATGAACCAGAAGAAGGTGAAAGTTGAAAATATCGATAAACAATCTTCATATGCGTATTGGGATGAGGAAGACTTCAATGATATGTTTAGAGAATGTATTGTAGAAAATATTAAGACTGATGTGGTTGATATATTGGTCAAGAGCAGTGGGAAAAGAACGACAGTGAGCAAAAGTAAAATTTTCCAACTGCCCGAAGGATTTAGCAGGGATAAAGATGAAGGTGAGTCAATTTATTCATTGATGATGTTGTCCTATGTTCCACAAAAGATTCGACGGAAGATTTCAGTAAAACTTGCCAAACCCGAAAACTCTTACTATGGTTACAGAGTTTTTTTTAAATATATTTTGGCCCAGGATTGCAGGAACCCACCATTAATCATTTTACAAACCTTGGAATGCCTTGGAATTGATAGCACTCCGTACTTTTACTTAAACCTCAATTTCAACCCCTTAACCTATCTAGTCTACCACTTCTGGGAGTACGATTTCTGGCTGGTGTGCAATCCAGTTGGAAGCGGAAACCAGAGTGGTGAACAGTTGTGCACCCTTTTCCTTTATCCTTTCGCGTTTCTCTTCGCTGGAAGTATGATTTCTGACTGTTTCCAAACGCCGTGCTCTGTTTCCCCCAACCTACTGCAATCCCGTAGTTTTGAAACTGAGCCCCGACTCCACTGCCTGTTGAGGGTGTCTTGGTTCTGGCTGGTGAACGAATCCGTAACACCCGTGGCGCGTTTGAGATCTGATCCTTCCTTTTTCTTTTGAGTGAATTCACCACCTTTGCATTGGTATTTGTATTTCATTCCGTGGAAAATCTCCTTAAATGTGTGAAGTAGACTGTTTCTATTCCACCCATTGTATTGCGCATTTCACTCATATTTATAATAGTGCCTCTTGTGATCCTTATTGCGAATAAAATTTATTCATTCATTGCTGTATCCCGTTACCGAGAATAAATCTACAGAAAGACTCAAAAACAAAACTATCGGTGCCATCAAACTTATAATTTCTTAGGGGTACTTGAGATTGTATGCCCTCCTGTGACTGAAGAGACTCAACCGTGACCTACAAATCCTTCCACACTCCGGGCATGGATAGTCCAGATCTGGCCGCCGCTGTATCCTTCTCGAGTCTCCATTATAGCTGTGTACCAAAGACCTCCACTGTGACCTGTCTAACGCTAGTTGTTCCCAGTTATGATTGGCATTAACTGATTTTAGGGATTGATGCAGTACATCCTTAAACCGCTTATACTAGCCTCCTGGTTTCCGAGCTCCCTCTGTAAATTCGCCGTACAGAGCTATTTTGGGGAGTCTTGTGTCTTGTATCCTCAGAATGTGGCCGCTCCATCTGAGTCAGCCCTCGTTACTTGAGTCTCAATTGTTATACAATTCGCGCGCTGCAAGACTTCCGCATTTGAAACTTTGTGGAACCATCTGATGTGCATTATTTGTCTTAGATGACGTTGTTGCGTTTGTTTAAGCTGTTTAATGTGTCGCCTGTAGGGTGTCCAGCTTTCGCTTCCGTAAAGAAGCGTTGGGAGGACCACTGCTTTGTAAACAGTTATCTTGGTCTTCAGATTGAGGTCGGGATTTTGAAACATTCTGTCCTTTAGCTTCCAGAATGCCCGTGATGCCGGTTGTGTTTTTCCCCGTCTAGGTTAGCCCTAGTATTTATTAAGCTTCCCAAGTATTTGAACTGCTCGACCTGTTCTAGAGTTTCATCCTCCAGGCTGATATCAGTTTGAAGGTTTTCTGGTGGACTTACCAGGATTTTGGTTTTGTCAATATTGAATCTAAGGCCTAAAGCTTCGTATACATAACTATTGGGACATAGGCTAAGAGCAGATTGTTTGGACCAAAATATTGCGATAGGACCAAATATACCTAAATAAAATATTGCTGTATGAAAAAGGTAGAGGGCGTTAGAGTTGATTTTTTTTTTGGTTTTTTGCTAATAATTTTACTGTATATTTTTTCATACGTTTTTAAGAAAAACACAATTGAACAGTTCAGAGCATCGGAAGGGGGTTTGAAGTAACGATTTATTTATTTTATATATTTATTTCGACGATAAAGTATAATTAAAAGCAATGTAACATAAAAAGAATAAACTTAAATTAAATTTTCTACGTGGCCTTTTCTGATTCTTTTAAGGACTTTCGAACTTCGAAAAAAATATTATTCTGTCCCCTTATAAAAAATTCAACTTTAACGCCCTCTATCTTTTTCCACAGCAATATTTTATTGAGGTATATTTGGTGTTACAAACAATCTGCACTTAGCCTATGTCCCAATAGATATGAATCACCCTGTATATGTTTATAGGTGTCCAACATTATCTGTAGATCCTTTGAGCTTCTAGCGATAAGTGCGCAGTCGTCTGCATATTGATGTTCCGTGATAAACTTACGGGTTTTTGCTCTGAGGCCCTTCAGGTTAAACAGGCTTCCATCAAATCTTAATCTTATTCCACCGCCCCTTACAGGCATACTCATGTCAGCAATTATCGATACTTTCACTGGTTGTCGCTTACACCCCAGCTAACACGGAACCTTGTCTTCGACTCGAAGTCACTAGAGGGTGGGTTTGCTATTTTCCCCTTAAAAAAATAGATGGCGTTCAGGATACTCGAGGAAACGTCGTTACAGGTTGGCAAACGTTTCTGAATTCGTCCATTTCTGAAAACTATTCTGGATGAAATCATTTATTTATTCAAATGGTCAATACCTGTACTATTTCATTTTTTTTTTGTTGGAAATCTTTGATCATTGATATCTTATCCACTTTCAATAGTGTGGGTTAATCTTAAATTAAATTTTTATGGCACTATATCTTGCATGATAATACATGTAGAGTGTAGGAATACTTTTACTTTTTAATGATTATGATATTTTCGATTCAGCATCTGTTCTCTTTCAGAATCTTCTCACACAGAAATCATCATAGCAAATTTCAAACCTCCCTACAAGGACGAGAAATTTTCGGCTAGATCTTTTTTCAAACTCAACAGTTACATCGAAGATATCGCATATGATGATAACTTTTTCGCTTCCAATATCTGCTTGCAACTTGAAAACACTATCTGGGTCAATACAGTAAACGAAGAAGTGAATGTATACGACTTGAAGTTGACAAAATCGAACCTAACCAAGGAATTGGTTAAACGGCAATTGGCGGAATTAAATCTAGAGCATATGGATAATCTGTACGCACTTTGCAAAGAAGCTGGGATAGTTCTACCAAAGTACAACGTTCCGGTCGAGGAGCAGATCATCCGAGAACCGCCTCAAACGACACCGCAGTGGGCTTTCTTAGATATGGATTTTTGCAACAAGGTTTATTTCTCGAGCGCTGTTACTCCAGATGAGATATACGTGAGATTGGTCAAATTTGATACTTTGTAAGTATTGATCCCTATTTTAGATATAAATATGTACTTCATGTGAAAATTTTCCAGATTGCACAGTTTGGAAAAAGATTTGATCGACGTTGCACTTCGCCAAGGTTCAAAACAAGACTTTGCCATCATTCAGGGGAGATACTACCTTGCCAAAGATCCCTTAGAGGATAAATTCATCCGCGTTCTTCTGAAGAAAGTAGAAGACGGTAAAGCCCTGTGTTTTTCGGTGGATTATGGAGACGAATTTATCGTGCCTTTGGGGGACATCAGATATCTCTCCAATTATATGATACAAAAACTGCCCTTCCAAGCTATACATTGCAGATTGTTCGGGATTGCGCCGATAGAGGGAGATTGGTCAGTCGAGGCGGTTGATGTTCTATACCAGAACTTCACATTCGAAGCCGACTCGGACATCTATAAAACTTTGTATGCGAAATGCGTACTTTATGAAAAAGGTTAGTCTTGAACTCAATTCGATTCAATAATATACAGGGTCGTTCTTTCTCAACCTCACCTAAAATTGGAAGGGAAAATCTAAAATAAAAGGTCACTTCCAGTTATACAGAAAGTAGTTGACTGGGGTTTCCCAATAAATTATCTCGTTTTTTGAGATATTTGACGGGAGTATGAAAGAACTACTTCTGGTAAAACAACTGGAATTGAAAAAACTCGAAAATATTTAATACTACTATTTAATACCCTGTCATCCGGGATAACACATTGAAAAAAATTTTTATGAAAATAGCTTATATAGTTCTCCATATAAATTTGGGTGAGGTAAAAAAAGAATGACTGTATAAATCAATTTTATAAAGCTTTTGTATATTTTTAAACTAAACTTCGATCAAGATTATTTAAAATACGAGGATATATTGAAAAATTTTCAGCCTACTATAGAACCAAACAAAAATTTCAATGTCAAAATATTTTATTATTCAACATATTCTCCTCTTAATTGGATACATTTATAACAGCGAATCTGCAGCGTCTCTAGACCTTTCAAAAAAATGTTTCTTCTTGCTCTGCAAACCAGACCTCCACAGCTTTTATTACCTTCCTCGTTGGAAGAAAAATTACGATATTAAACTTTTTTTCGGTTGTGGAAAGAGATGATAATCGGATGGAGACAAATCTGGTGAATAAGGGGGTTGTTCCAGTAAATCAAACGCTAAATCACGAATTTTTTGCATGGCAACATGAGATTTGTGTGCAGGGGCGTTGTCCTGCAAAAACAAAACACCTTTGTATAGCTTTCCGCGTCTTTTCTCCTCAATTTTTTCTCGTAGAGTGGTCAGTAGTGTCGAATAGTGATCTCCGGTTATTGTTCTACCCTTATCCAAAAAAATCAATCATGATTACTCCATGGCAATCCCAAAAAACTGAAGCAAGAACTTTTCCAGCAGATTTTTGGACACGAAACTTCTTAGGTCTTGGGGAACCAGAGTGTCGCCATTCCATCGATTGTTGCTTGTTTTTGGATCGTAGAAGTGTACCCAAGTCTCATCCATAGTAACAATTCGGTTTAAGAAGTCTACTTCCTTTTCAAATCGAGCACAGATCGAACGCGATGCTTCTACCCTCGCAGGCTTTTGGTCAACATTCAAACATTTGGGGATCCATTTTGCAGCAATTTTTCTCATGTCCAAATTGACCTGAACTACTTATATGATGAACGCGTTCGTATGAAATATTCAGTGCTTCAGATATCAATTTTAGCCCAATTCGACGGTCTTATAAAATCATGTCATGCATCGATATGTTCGGGGACTGACACAGAAACTGGCCTTCTCGATCGGTCATCATCTTCAATGAAAAATTTACCTCTTTTGAAGCTTGCAGTCCAATTTTTCACGGTCTCATACGAAGGACATTGATGACCAAGGGTATTAAGCATATCTTCGTAAATCTGCTCACCTCTTAACCCTTTTAAATACAGGTACATGATGATCGCGCGATACTCCAATTTTTCGATTTTCAGAATTTCGGTGGATCTTCTTTCTTTTAATTAATTGCGTAACTCTGGTTCTTTTTTTTTTTACCCCAAACTTCGCACTGACACTTCTAATGAGTTACTGTTCGTTGCTACGATAACGCAATGTTTTTTTAATGCATGGAACTGGTCTAAACTAACTAGATGTCAATACATCCTCGTATAGTTCTCCATATAATTTTGGGTGAGGTAAAAAAAGAATGACTGTATAAATGAATTTTATAAAGCTTTTGTATATTTTTGAACTAAACTTCGATCAATAATTATAATTAATACTATTGTCCTATCCCACAATTTAAAATATTGGTGCATTACGTTTAGGAAGTTTTTAAACAGTAGAATATATCAGTTGCAAATTCGAATTTCTTGCAGGAATGAACAAGGGACAATCCTTCTTTTCCATCATGCTGAAAGATGTTTGGGAAAAACCGATCCTTATAAACCAACTCTTGGTAGATTGCGGATGGGCTGAAGTGATTTCCGGATTTACGTTGGACGATTTCGAAGTCCCGGTCGTACAATTCGAGAGTGAAGGGGAAACGTCGGATTTCGAAAATGACGAGGTTGAAAAAATCAAAGAAATCGTCAATACTTCCAATTCGATCTCTTCCAATCAAGTTATGCCCAAAGGTTTCGCTCCCAGAGATCGTCCCAAGTTTACCGAGGAGAACAATGATCTAGAATTCTTTTGTGGCAGTTCCGGAGACGAGGTCGACAATTTTATTGAATTCATGACTGCGGTAAGAACATTTGAAATTATAATTTTATTTCCTGATTTATTTATGTCCTATAAGAGAACTTTTTTTTTATTATTTTGTTAATGTTCCAATTTCAGATGACTAAAAACTCAATGGAGCAAACACACCCCGTTAACACTCACAATGCTCTTCCGGCCATTGAAGCTGCTCCGTTTGAGGTAGATTACCTCACACCCGATGTGTACTGGAGTCAAACAAGAAAAACCGTAGATTTGCATATAAAATTGCCAAATGTGCAAAATTACAACGTTAAACTTCTGAAGTCGAGGATTTTCAATTTGGAGTAAGTAGAAAAAGATTGAAAGTAGATCTAGCAGAGGATACACAAGTGTCAGTAGTGTGGCACTTCACGAGTCTCTTTTTGAAAAACCAAAAATCGTCTCCATTGCTCGCAACGTAAAAAAATCACGTGCATTGGAAGATTACAGAGTTTTTGTTCGCTAGTACCCAAAAGCCAGAGTCAAGACCTCTTTATCGACGGGAATTTTACCGATTTTCGGCATCTGAGACTTCCCGTTTCCACCCCGCACCGGTGGGTATAAAGGGAGATGTCCCTCCCGCAAGTCAATTAATTCTTAATTCTGATTAAGTCTGTGCTGAGTGTTCGAGTCTGTGATTAGGAGCGATTCAACTTCTGAAAATTCATTTTAAACAGTCCTGAATCTTGTCTAACGTTTAGGCCGTTGAACCTGATGAGCGATTTTTTTTTTGGGTGATTCTATTCAAACGTTTAAGTTAAGGTTCGCCACAGTGAATTTAACCACTCATCAAGTCGTTAGTGCCAGAGCAACCGCTAGAGAAGATAGCACTCCGCACTTTTACTTGGGAACCTCAGTTTCAATCCCTTACCTAGTTCTGCCACTTCTGGGAGTAAGATTTCTTGCCGGCGTGCAAACCCGTTGGTAGCAGAAAACAGATTAGAGAGCCGTTTCTAACGCCGTGTTTTGTTTCCTCCCAAACCTGCAATCCCGTAGTTTTGAAACTGAGCCCCGACTCCATTGCCGTCAAGGGTGTCAAGGCGTACGAATCCGTAACACCCGTGGCGCGTTTGAGATCGGATCCCCCCCTTTTTTCTTTCCCTGCGATTCACTTCGTGTGTTTACCACCGAGGAAAACCTCCTTAGTTGTGCAAAGTAGACTGTTTCTCTTCCACTCATTGTATTGCGCTTTTCACTTATATTCATAATATTGCCTGTTGTGTTCCTTTTTGCGAGTCAACGAATAAAATTTCTGAACTCTGATTTTGACTTCCACTGGCTGTCGCTAACACTCCAGATAACCTTATCTCGAAGCCACCAGGGTAGGTTTGCTATTTTCCCCCCTAAAGAATAGCTGATGCTCGAGATACTCGATGAAACGTCGTTGTTAAAGAATGATGATGTCGACTTTTTTTAAATTACCGCATTTATATAGAATGTTGTTGCAAAGCGTTTTTTTTTTTCGGTTAGAAGAACAACAAAGCGTTACACAAACACACACAGTGACAGAATTTTTTACGGCTTCTGAATCTACTTCCTCCGAGACAGTGATGATTTGTTACAATAATGGAGACACAACTAGAACAATTATCGTTGCAATAATGCGAGCAAGTCATGAATCAGCGCAGAAATTCCCGGAGGGGCTGAAACATTATTGTCCCTCATCAGTACAGTGTAGTGATAAACAATGATGGTTATCACTGCACTGTATTAATGAGGGACAATAATCCCGAAAGCGGTCTTCAGTTTGTGATTAGATGTTTCAGCCTCTCTGGGAATTGTTGCGCTGATTTATGACTAGCTCGCATTAACGGAACAATTCAAAGAATTGTCGTTTTATTTTTTATTGATATTTCCGTGGTGCCCGTGGCATTTGTCGGCGGAGTAAAAAAAAATTAAAATCTAAGGGAAATATAAATTGAATAGTGCTTTTTTACTAGAAATTTCAACAATCCTTATAAAACATTACGAGTTGGATAAGTTATAAAGTGCGCGTCAAAATTATGGAACAAATTCATTTCCTCAAAAGAAAAATATTCGGAAACAAAATCCTGAAACAGGTCAATTTTTGTTTCACTTTTACCAAATGTTTATGCATTTTTGAAGGGTTTTTGTTGCACCCTGCGCCATCCCCATCAACCCTATAAATTTTTTTAATAGGGAAATTGGGTCTTGTGGTACTTTTTTGGCAAGGTCTTTGTATCTTCTTTACAGGTGTGCAAAAATTTTCAATTTTTTTTGTTGAAAAATTAGTTCAGAGGTTTTCAGTATGTGGACTTTGTCATGGCTCATTTACTTTGAGACGATGGTACCTGATGAAATTTGTCACTGAATGAAAGTCGACCATTACAGTTTTGTTCATGCACAAACTTCAACCCCTACGAACCCTTTAATGGAGAAAAAAAATGGAGTGACTTTGGAAATTTATTTCGGCATTGTGCATTACAAGATTAAAGTTAAGTTAAATTAAATGTTCAAAATGACTACCATCGTGACGGGGTTACAATGGGTTGTGCATGAACAAAACTGTAAAGGTCGACTTTCATTCGGTGACAAATTTCATCAGCTACCATCGTCTCAAAGTAAATGAGCCATGACAAAGTACACATACTGAAAACCTCTTTGAAAAATTCTTGAAAATTTCTGCACGCCTGTGAAGAAGATACAGACTTTGCCAAAAAAAATACCACACAACTCACTTACCCTCAAATTATTTAGAGGGTTGATGGGGATGATGGCCAGGGTGCAACAAAAATCCTTCAAAAATGCATACAAATTTGGTAAAAGTGAAACGAAAATTGACCTGTTTCAGGATTTTGTTGCTAAATGTTTTTCTTCTGAGAAAATGAATTTGTTCCATAATTTCGACGCGCACTGTATGTCTGATCTGTTGTAAATATTTTGTAAATAAACCATTTTACAGAACCACTGTTGACGAAAAGAAGTACGTAGTAAACCTGGTGTTGTATGAAAGCGTAGAAAAGAACTTCAAACATAACCTTGGAGGATTGGAGATAAAAGTCACCCTAACAAAGAACAAAGAGGAAGAATGGCCCAAACTGTCGAGGAGCAAGAAGCGTTTGAGGAATGTGTACTACATGCTCAGCAAGGAGGAGATGGAAGATAAGGACGACAAGAAATTGTTTTTAGACTTTGGAGAAGAATTCCACATGGAGACTGATAACGAATCTGACGGTGCCATTTTTGACGTTTATACAGACGAGGACAGCGAATACGAACAGGAAATTCCCGATGATATCATAGATCTCTCGTGATTTATTTGACAAATTTGTCAGGACCGTTGACATCCAATCTTGTCAGTATTACGAGTGAATCCCATTCAGTTACTACTTTTTTTTTCATGGAATTTTTTTTATTTTCCAGTTTTTTCTTATTCTTCTATATGTGAGTTTTCAATGAACATGTGATTATTGTGTTATTGTTAAATGAAAGTTTTTATATTTTGTTTGAAGAAATTTTAAAGGATGTGATGTAATAAAATGGGAATCTTTGTACCCTCTTAAGGAAAAATGAAAATTTTCTGATATAATGTTATATTATAATGATCAATTAAGTTTATATATGTAAGACACTGAGACTGTTTTTTATGAAGTTTTAAATATATTTTCATAACAAAAATCACGTGTTATTGATATTACCTGTGAGTAGGCGATCAATACATTATTTTGGTACATATGAAAAACTAACATGAATATTTTATTTAATGTTAACAAAAAATGGTACTTTCATATTTAACGTTCATTGGAAACGTCTCTTTAGATTCAACATTATAGCATCTCGTTGATATTTCACTTCTCTTTCACAAAATCTAGCAAAGATGGCTGGACATTCATAAGCTATTTCTTCGTCACAATGCACTCCATGTGACGAATATCCCCGAGTGAATGAAAATTCACTTTCCGAATTCACTAAAACAAAACACTTTGAAAATCATTTAGAACCACACAAAAAAAAACAACTTACGACACAGAAAATCATTGATTAAACACGTGGTATGAAATGATTTGATGAAAAACTTGGATTTAGATTCGTCGGGTTTTATGCTAAATCTAGCTTTGGCATAGTTCGGCAAATAGGGCCAGTGTGACAGATGTTCCTTATACTGCACAGTGTACTGCCAATGGTTGTAATTGCCATTTTCTTCGATGATTTCAAAATCCTCTCTACAAAAATCATGTTTCAGTTAGTTCGAGGAAAGAGTTGCTCATTTGAAACTTACATTGTGGGATTTAGATATTTCATATTGCTGAAATCTGCAACGTACTCCCACACTTCGTTGGGGTGAGCATTCGGCAAGAATACACTGGCTTTGTAAAGGTAAGTTTTGACTCCCAGCAATAAATAAAGTAAAATTGACGCGGCAATTATACCAATTATTCTAGCGAACTTCCACCGCGTTCTCGTCATCGTGCACTAAATCTAAACAACGAATAGTCTGAGCACCTACAATTTGAAATTCAAATAATTGATCGATAATAAATGCGATGGTTTCTTTTTGAATTTGAAAACACTAGCGTTGAATAATCTTCGTGAACTGAGATAAAAGCTTCATTTCAACTTTTGAGAAAGAATCAGCCGGAAACGCCCACAAAGACGGGCAAGCATTCGGAAACAAATACATGTAAATAATCTGGATAATGTATACCCTCATGCGTTTAGCAGATACGGGCAGTTTTATTAGATTTGAATGAACTACACCGGTCCGAATCTAATTTTAGATTCTGCCATTTTTCTTGAATCATTCGAACGAATATTTCAGATATATAGGATTTTCCATTTTTACACAAATTCATGTTGCAGTTTTCAAACTCTCTAGCTCAGGAAGTTCATGTTGACTCAAAATAAACTTTTTGCTTTTTGCTACTTTTTATCTTGATGTTTTTCCTAACCTAATTGTTTGATGTAGCATGTAGCAAAGAAGAGGTTAATCTTTGGATGTAGATTTTGTCAAGAAGCAGTATATTTTTATTGCAAAGAATGATACTTAATAAAAATACAAAAATAATTGGGAGCAGAGTCATATTAGTACCCTACCAGAAGAAGCATGTACCAAAGTGAGTTCTTTATTTTAACAAAGATTTTGTCAGGTTTGGGTATGTGCTGCTATCAAAAATATGATTCGTGATAGTGATGAGAGGAAAGAAGGATAGACGGGGCTGAATAGTGAATATAGTAATTATTGAGTATAAAACCCCACAATTCCATCTATTGAACTGAGCTGAGCTTTCCTCTTTCAGTAGATTCATTCCATCGGTTATTGCAACATTTTTGAATGAAAAGGGATAATTTCTTAGTCAACATAATAAGATACATGTCCATCTACATATTTATAAGTGCTTACCAAGGATCTAGACTTATTTCTTAAGCATTTTCAGGTATCATACCTGGATGCAATCAGAGGAGTTAAGAAACCTCACTTCATCCGAACAACTATCTCTCGAAGAAGAATATAATATGCAACAATCATGGCTTCTTGATGAAAACAGTAAGTCTTTCATTTGCTTCATGTATATAACATAGACAACTTAATCGGTGTAAGATCCAATAAACTGGCATGCTTTCTAAATTAATTTATCATACATAAAAAATGAGTATATTTCCGAATCTTCAAATTAAATTTTTTCCAGAATGCACATTCATAATATTGGATAAAGAGATCTATACTAATTCTAAAGATGAGATTGTTGCTATGATTGGAGATACGAATTTTTTCTTAACCGATATAAATGGAGTACTTTGCGCTGAGGCTGAAATTATGATCGCAGAAGTAACGAGTCAAGGGAAGAAACGAGGTTGGGATTCAATGTTACATATGTTCCTATATGGCATTGCTTTTATCCACATCAAACATTTCATTGTGAAAATAGGAAACTCCAACTCAAAAAGCATCAGTATGTTCCGGAAAATGGGATTTATTCAGACAAAAGAAGTTGACGTTTTCAATGAGGTAACTATGGAGAAGGATGTAGACTCTAAGTGGATAGAATGGATTGAAAGTCAATTACCTATTCATGGAGTATTAAATGATGAGAAATTCGGGTGATGTTCGATTTTTTATCAATACCTCGTATTAACACTTTAACAGCAATCTCAGTCAATATGACTGAGATAGCTTCAACCTAAGCTGATACAGTCAATATGTTAAATGAACATATTTTCATTCATTCGGTTGAAAAACCATGGATGAATAATGGGGAATTCTCCTCAATTTGAGTTATCAATGCATATGAAAGTTTAAACTGAATAATTATGAGTTTCATTCATGAATTTATCGAATTCACCACGGAAACTATTCAAAATCAATCTTCAAATATGGGGTTTTAAAATTTAAATGGCTTTGTTTCAAGTTTAACTGGCAACAGCGCCTACTAGAAAATAAAAAGAACAATGTCCGATCAGCTTGTTCATAAAATAACAGCTGTTTATTCACAGCCATCATAAGGCGTGTACTTACTGGCGAGCCTCAACAGCAATCGGCCATAAAAATCCCATAAAATTTTACGACCTTCCTCGTTCGTCGTAGACTTCATAGACAGCCATCTTTGTCTATCTTGTCAAGATAATGTATTTGCTGCCCTTTATTATCAACGCATATTTCAGTCGACGTTTCCAGCTTGTGCAATTGACACAAAACGCTTTAAATTTTATATACCCATTTTTATTTTTCATTTTTGAGTACTTAAATCAATTTTTTTGGGAAATGGTTGAAATGGTTATTTTAAAATGTGACGTTTTGAAGATATTTCATAAAAAATACATCATTTTTGTAAGAAGGAGTATTCCCTATTGTGATGTTTATATGCTTTGTTAGAAAATCGGTACAATGATGCTGCATTGAAAATATTTCAGTATATCAGAGGTAAGGTGTGTTAAGTCCAATGTAACGACGTTTCCGCACTTGTCTCGAGCGCCACCTATTCTTTAAAGGGAAAAATAGCAAACCAAACCTGGGAGCTTTGAGTCGAAGACAAGGTTTCTTGTTATCTAGGAGGTTAGTGGGAACCAGTGAAAAAAAAAATCATAGTTCAAAACTTTTATTCGCTGACTCGCAATAAGAAACACAATACGCACTATTACACAACTCTTAAAATCCACCGTTTCACTGGGAGATAAACTAGATCACAGTGCAATAGGTGACATAGAAACTGTCTTTTTTCAATTCTTGGAATTACATACAAACAGCAACAGCAAAGGTGGTGAATTCACGGAGTGAGTTGAAAGAAAAGGGGATCAGATCTCAAACGCGCCACGGGTGTTACGGATTCGTTCTTCAGCCAAAACCAAGACTCACACTTAACGAGCAATGAATTCGGAACTCAGCAGGGTTAGGGTTCGAGCAAGACGACACAAAAATAAGGCGGTTCACCTCTGAGTGCTTTCTGTTCCCCCTGGGTTTACACACCAGCAGAAATTCGTACTTTCGTACCAACAGAAGGGGCTGGACACTGGCAAGTTAAGAAAAAAGGAAAGGCAGTCCACCCCTGAGGAGCGAGATCGTTCTGCTCCCCCGGGTTTTCACACCAGCAGTACTAACAGTAAGGGTACAACACAAATTGTGGCAAAGGATAGGTGGAGGATAGGAGGAGGATCTTATCTCTGGACACTGGGAGGCTCGTCTAGAGGGTCGGTTTCAACAATTGCCCTTGCACCGGTGGACTCCTTTGTAATTTACTATAACGGTAACAAAAAAAAAAATGAATGATAGCCGAATTACGAAAAAGTTGAACGGTGAGGAATCCCGGCTACGAAGTTAAGTTGGGCGTACCCTGGCAGCAATCTGCGGACTCGGTTATCTCCCAAATTTAGGATATTTTCCACTGTGCTACATCGTTTTTCAGGATTGACAAAGGAATAAAGACGGTCCGGAATCCTGGATTGAATTAAAAATCAAAACGAAGATATTCTATAATGAATAAAAAATAAATTTTTCGGTGAAGGTATTATTGAGTATTCATTGATTGTTTGAGCAAACCGTAAATATTCTGAATATCGAGGTTATATAGCGAATTCCATGGGTAGTTCTCACTAAGTGCATAATTCCAAAAGATCTAAACTTAACATCACCAATTGAATTTGAAATTATCGCAGATTCCATTGGTTGAACTGGTACCTAAGCATTGAGTCCATATTATAAACTCCGTGTTTTAAAATATCCTGATCTAGTGCAATATTAGTATACCAATGGAATTCGCTATCAGTGAAACTCGATAATTCATTGAAGTTTTAAATTTTTTGTTTGCATTTATTATTTCGTAAGATAGACAAGTACATTCCTGAAAATGTGACTTAAAACGCCTTACCTCCGAGTATATCGTGCAATAGTGCTGCCATTTGAAAAATAAAATGACGGAAATAAAATGCGCTGTTTCCTCATAATACCTTCGATACTTGAATTGTACTGAGCTCTTAATTTCTGTTGAGATGTGGAAAATTAAAGTGATCTCCAATACTAAACAAAAGGAAATGTATTATGAAAAAATTCCTATTGCTTTAGATGGGGACACGGTTTTTTAAGAATGAATGAAATAATGGCCCCAAATCATCCTTTATTTTGAGATGAAAACCTACATGTTAATATAAGTATGAGTAAGCACAAATGATTAAGAATCAAATTATGTCATCGATGAACAATCTCAGAGGAAATAATTCATTGACAACATAACTTTATAACATCTTTCCTTAAGCTACACTTCAATCTAAACTTGAAGCAAAATATACAAGAAACAGAAATTGGATCAACATTTAAATACAGAATTTCCATACAACAATTTCAATTGATTAGACCTTTTGCTTTGAATAAATCACGCATCAATCCCTTCAAGTATTTGATTTCTCGCTTGATATCTGTTATTTGATTGGTCAGTTTTTCTCCTTGTTGTACGAGTTGTTTTTCTTCCGATAGTATCCCTTCCACTTCGGCCTTTTTCTTCAAGCGATAGCGTGTCGCAGCGTTTTTATTTTGTTCCTTTTTTCGTGATTTCTTGTCTTCAACAGTGCGTGAATAGGGCTTCGAACGTTTGCGTGTGTGAGTCTTAACATCGCTTGGAGGTTGGTTTAGATTGTCAATTGGTTCCGGTACCCATTCTGGATCGCTTGAAGAGCAAGAGTCTTCGTAACTGCTGTTACTGCAGCTGTTGCTGCAAGGAGAAGATGGTCCGCTGCTCCATTGCATGTTCTCGACACGGCTTCGTACCAATTCATCTACCACTGCAAGCTCGTGCGCAATGTCAGGTTGAGGGGTCACCACTTCAGGGTAGTCAACCTGTTGGTAAACGAGAACGTTGTCGAGAGGCTGCTTATCAGGTACAATACCAGAAGATGCTTGTTCGTGCTGGAAAACTTGGAATATCGGTGCTTGTGTCGCCACTAGTGGTTTTAGGGTGGTCAACATGGTAGTCTCGCTAGGGGGGCTCTGCGGTGGTGTAAGAATGGTGGTTGCAGGTGCGCATTCGATCATGTCGCACATGGGGACAGAGTCGAACTCGCTCAAGATCATGGACTTGGACGGAGCCTTGAAGTTTTCAACCTTCACCGGATAGCGGGACTGATCCAATTCGTCCAGGACGGGCAGCATCTTCACATCGAGAAAGAAAGGTTCTGAAACATGGAGGAAATCACTGTTAAAAGATGAAAACTGTAGGGTAGTCTAAAAAATTTTTGTCAAACAAAAAAAAATGCAGATTATGGCAGAGTAAACTCACAAAAAAACGACAGGAACTTTTCAAATATATAAGAATTGTAATCTTCCAAATTAATATCAAAAGAAATCTTTTTGCAAGCAATGAGCGTTTCCCACAGGAGTTTTAAGAATTTGTTGGAATTTTTGTCAGATCTATCTATTCGTGAACTCTTTAACAGATAATAATGAGGTTTAATAAAACAAACTAAACAAATATTTTAACAGTAAGATCAAAAGAAACGCTTTTCCTATACTATTTTTTCCGATTCGGCCCTGATAAAAATATATAGCCATTTTAAGTTTTCATAATGAGCTATGGCACCCCTGGAAAAACAAAATTTCCTTCAGAATAACTAGCTAAATCTGTGACACTACACATCTGTAGATATTTTAAACAGAGTTGTATTCGGCCAAAGTACCCAATTTTTCAAATTTCACAGATACTTTTTTAATTTTTGAACATAAAATTTCTCGAAAACAGCACATTATACGAGAAAATATGAAGAATACTTTTATCTTACAAAACGTTCAAATATTCATTAGATAGCGTTAGTTTCAACAATTGGGTTCTTTGAATTTTTGGTATTTTTATGGTAAGGGTCACGTGGGTGATATCTTGTGTTCGAAAAAGATTAATCAAATAAATAAAAAACCATATTCCGAAATTCATTTCATTCGATGAAACCGATTGTGGAATGGACTTAGAAATACCTTTTTTTATGGTTTTTCAACAGCCGGTATCTTTTAAGACGAGCTGATTTAGATAAAATGGTAAAGGAAAAAAGTGTTTCTTTTGATCTCAGGAATCTACTGTTAAAATATTTGTACGAGTAAAAGACTCACCCTGCATAGTACATAATTGATTAATTGATTACATTGATTGCTACAGAATAATGTGGGTGTAGCAATGTATATATTCAATTTATTATTTCAAAAGAGGAAGAGATAATGCATAAATAATAATCTCATGAACAAACGGCGAGTATGGAATATTCAAGTCGGCAAATAGAAACATTTTGTACTAAAATAGAAAAGTAACAGGAGCGCGAAAAAGAATTAATTAACCTATTTGAGTAAAAGTAGAAGTCCTCGTTACCAAGGTGGGGTTGATATTCATTAGAAATCAAAGAGGAAATGAAACAGTTGGAAGCTTTGATTTATTGTATGCTTGTAAAATATCTTGTAAATCGAAGGTTTTTAAGGACGCCTTGTTTCCGCTTCTCGATAGGAAAACTTGACGATAAAACTGTAAAATGTAACAATAGTTTCGCCTATAAATCATTTATAGGTCATAAAGTTTCTCCTCAAATTTAAAGAAATTTCGCAGTGTGTCACAGCTTAGTGTGTTTTCCGACATTTTTACCCTGGATTCAAGAAGATTCCTTATATCTATATCTGTAGGTTTATCTGGTATAATCTAGTGAAATAATACTTTTCAAAAATGGTCGAGAAAATCGTTAATTTACAATAAATTTCGATAGTTTTCCCGCCATTTGTTTACTTTTGCTTTATGGAATTACTGTTACTTTTTGCTTTCAAATATTCGGATGAATTGATTGGTCAGTGTTGAGTTGAATACTCTGCCAATAAATTAGCGTTCATATTTTGGTGTAGGTACTCGTTTATTATGGTTTGTGATTTCAAATAGTGTTGTTCTTGGTTCATATATGTCCATAACGGTCGATGAACCGATAAAAGGTCGGAACATAAGAATTACCATTCTCTATTTCGATAGTTGCAACATTCCTTGTGTTTATGCTGTTAACCGTTAGTAACATATTCGATCCGACACTTTCGTTTATGTGGGTTAATATGGGAAACGCCTGACTGGTTCGATGATATACGCCAGTACTAATACAATAAAACTGCATTTTTCCAATCATGATTGAAGCCAGTGTTTCAGTGAGTGATCCATTCTAGAAAATATTGAATGGAACTAAATCATAAAGTTCAATATGTGGAAATTTGATGTGAAACTTCCTTCGAAAAAGGTTCTTATGGAAATTATCCTTAAAGGAATGTTTTCATCGACTGATTGGAGTGAAAGGTTAATTAAACAAGAGGACAGAGATATGGAACTGGTACGGACGAGTCAAAGGGGGAATTAATCGCAATGAACATTGCCATCAAATCGGCGAAATTATAGATTCGAAGAATCGATTAACCGCATCCCAGACAGGGGCATTTGAACTCGTAAGGCTTGGTACACGCGTCAAGATTTTCATTGGGAAAAAATGATCCCCTTTGAAACGGTCATAGCAAGATTTTCATTGGGAAAAAATGATCCCCTTTGAAACGGTCATAGCTGACCGTTCTAGTGCAATAAGTTTCGTGAATCGTTTGGACAAAAAGTCATCCACATGGTTTACTGATGGATCAAAATCAGAGAGAAGCACCGGCATGAGCTATATGGACCTAATCTGAGGATCTCTAAAGCCCTGGGAAGTGAACCCTCTATTTTACAAGACACTGGCTGCATACGTATGCGCCCCTCAAAGGGGCGCATATCTATATAGCCAGTGACAGCCAGGCCTCGCCGAGGTACCTGAAATGACACTGCCAGGGATCTCTGCTGACATAGGAGTGCCGTAATACCATAAAGCAACTGGCCAGAGGCAATAAAGTGACTATACTATGGGTACCAGGGCATTGTGGTGTTGAAGGAAATGAAAAAGCCGATGAACTTGCCAAAAGAGCATCAACACTTGCTGTACCTGAGCTTTTCTGTGGTCTTGGAAAAGACCAATGTAAGGCAGCGGTTGGCGTTGAACAACAGAATAACCCTCAGAAGAAACAGTCCTGGACTTACTCAGTCAAAGAAATTCGTGATGATTTCACCGACCTACAACAGAAAGCTGCTGAAGCTGCCACGAGCTGAGATTCGGGTGATGGTGGGACTGCTGACTGGGCACAGGGAAAGACAGCAGATTAGATGTGTAGGCTCTGTGGATCAGAAGCAGAAACAGCTGAAAACATGGTGTCCAAAGCTGGCTGGCCTAAGAATCATTCATATAGGGACACCGTTCCTGGATACTCACGAGGCAACGGCCAAAGCTCCTAAGGATGTTGTCGGTTTTATCAACACCATTGACGAGCTCCTTGGGTTACTATGAAGGAGTAGGATAAAGAACAAAAGATCCACATGGTCGCAGTTGCCAAAAAGGTAACCGAGCCACAACGACCCTGATTCAAATAATAATAAATGAACGTGTTAGTTTTAGCTGCGTTTAAAACTTGTAGTTTCAACAGTTGTGTGTTTCCGATAAGAATTTCGTTTATTTCTCCATGGTCCTAAAGGCTTGATGGAAGTGTGTTCTACAAACATTCAAGTTCGAAACCAACCAAGTTATTTGTAGTAGTTAACCGACCAGCTAAATGACAATTCTGAGTATTCAACTTCAACGGGATCATGCTTGGATTGGAGTGTGTACCAACCTTACAATAAGAAAGTTATGCTCGTTTGGGAAAACTGCAAACAGGTTCAAGAAATCAAGGAATTCCCTGATATGTTGATTCCAGGTAGAAGTTCACTAGATAAACCAAATAAACTGGGAAAACCCGAAGAGACATAACAACAGCACATTGGCATTCTTAATTTTCCTGCAAAACTATAATTGTTTGGGAGTAAAATTAGTATAATTGCCCATTTTTTTGATTATGTCGATGCCAGATTAATTAACACGAATTTATTGTAAGTCAATGATCAATTTCTTAAGATAATGATCGTTTACAACGCTCTCACCTAACCATTACTATCAATACAGCTTCTTTGATTTCTTTTTTTTTTTGGTTCATCGCGATTTGTATGATATTTTACATTCTTTGAAACCCCAACGTCTTTTAAATGTATTATCGATGAATAAAGGCGATAAACGTCTCAAATGCTCGTGTGTGGGTGTCCTAAAATTGAAAAATTTTATAGGATATGAATATTTGAAGATTGAAAGTTTTCGCTGCAGTTTTCATAATTTTTTTTCGCATTGTATTTTATTGTGTGAGCTCATCACAACAAGTAACGATCTGAAGTGGATAGTCATTCATAAAAATTTTCCATTTTATGAATGAAAATCTCAAGTGGGAAAAGTTGTGATCAATAGACAATGGCACGTATCCAGGAAGGAATTCAGAAAGCAAGATATGTTGACTCTCGTATTTTGCAGTTTATTTTTAAATATGTGTAGAAACACTGATAACAAAACTATATCAACCCGGAAATAATATTAAAATAGATATGATAAAAAATTCGAAGAATCCCATTCACTAAAAAAATCGTGATTTGATGTTCTTCCATATTTAGAATACAGATCAAGGCGATTAAAAACGCGATAATCAATGGATATGAGAACTGGCAGCTCAATTGGTTTTTTGTTTTTCACACATAACCATCCATTCCTTCACGAAAATATTTAAAGCATTCCGAGAGTTCTAAACTTACACATGGTTTACCTCATTCGAGTTTTAAAAGCATTGTGCACAATGCCACAAAAAACTTTTCAACAATTTGATTACTCTTCACATATTTTATTGATAGAGAAAAACTGTTTCAATAATGAATGGAAATTTAAGCTTTCTCTTCCTTGATTTCTGCTAATTCAAAACATAAAGATACTTGACATCCTATCATGAATGTTTAAAGTAATAATTCCTAAACTACATCGTTTAACCCTGATACATTATTCATAAACATCGCGAATCTCAATTAATTAAGTCCAGAACCAAGAGTCAATGTTGCAAGTTTATCGAAAACAACGTGTCTAGGAAGTTAATGGATTATTTCCATCATCTACTTCCAGATATCTTTCGACCTCGCGATTTCGTTGATTAGATACAGAAAGGAGTACAGAAGAGAAACTTTTCGCATTAAATATTCCAGAAATCTGTAACAATAACCTTCGTGAAGTTATTCGCTTTTTTACCTTGGGTGGAAAGATACCATTCAGTTGATTAATATTATTGGAAATCAACAACGAATAAAGTTTTTGTTTACAGCTTCGTGAACATTACTCATTTATTCTGCTAACTGATTTACGATTACAATTTGCAATGTACTCCGTTATTATGTACCCTACCAAATGTTCTGAAGATTTGTTTGATATCAATCGAATTTGAAAACGAAAATCATGAGTAAAATTAAACTGAGAAACTATTGGAGTAGCATCTTCAGGTGGGTGAAGGTACACACAAAGATAATTATTAGGTTGAAGCAGCACTAAACTGATAAATAATTTATTTTCTTCATTTCTCACTTCTTTTTTAATTGCGAAGTATACAACACAGTACCTATATGTATTTATTTTTTCTTGTTTTCTTCAAGCAGCACTACTGAAAAATGCCTCAGCAAAATAGCAAGTATTTAAGACCTTGACCAAATGAGTACCGTGGGTCTAGACTCTATGAAGAAGAAGAGTATGGGCTTCACCAATGTGGTTACAGTTGGGTTGGATGAATAATATTCATGTGAGTTTGAAGTCTTCTTCATAACAATTCATGTTGAGGTAGGAAGCAATGTTAATTTACTGATAATGTAGGCGTGCAAAGAATAAACTTCAATAGTACCCGACCATAAAGGTAACAATCATATTGTAAGAGATTCATACTTCGAATAAAGTATGCAGAGTGGCGGATTTGCTTTGAGGTCAAGTAGGCCCGGGCCTAGGGCCCAATTCAAAGTAGCTTCACAGAGTGAGTAAGAATTATTTGTTTAAATTCAACATTCTTCATAACTAAGGGCCTAGGTTGACCAAAACTGTTAAGTTAATCCGCCACTGAGTATGCCAGAGCGTTTCTAAAAATAAAGCGTAGTATTCAGGTTGGTTCTAAATACTATAACCCAGATACAGAAGATATTATTATCTATTGTCACGTAAAACTCCAAAGTTAAGCTAAAAAAATTCAGGCTGGGAATACTTTAGAACAATAGACCTCCAACTGAACTCCTTTCTAATATAATAGGAAATACAACCCTTTGAACTATCTATTATCTCATTTCTTTATCCTTCCGTTAAAAAAAAACGATATCACGTTCACCTTCAATTTGCTTCCGTCTGCAGGCCAATCTTCACTCAAATTAATATACGTTCGTTTAATGCTCCCATAACAGGTTGAGTATCCAAAAGTTTGGCTAATACGGTTTTATCAAAAGATACAGGCCGTTGAAACACCATATTTTTCCTTATAACTTCAACTTCACTCATTATCTATGCTACGCCTCTGTTCTGTCAGTGAACTTGACATTGCCACCTTCTACGTCATCACCCTTCCAAACAGTTTTGAACTGAATTGCACCTCCCTGGATTCAACAAGGTCTACGCCGGGATTTTCGTATAAAACTTCATCTATTCTTATTATTTTTTGGAAAGAAAACTCATTAAAAAGAAAACAAGGAAATAAGCACAAAAGAACGAATGTATAATTATTAATAGTGAGATTGACTGAAAAAAACTTCATGAGATTCCAACTTCGGCTAAAAATACACAATATCGGTGTAGAAAGTGAGGCGTGTACCGAATGATCGGGTTTATATAATTTGTTTATGTGTAGTTTAATCCATCGGAATCAGTCGAGGTGATCTGGTATGCATAACGTCGTATATTATCGATATTTTCCACATAGTTGTACGAAAACTAGTTCTGCAAACATTGCTCAAGGAATTAATTAAAATATCGCGATTGCGACATATTCCCGACGAATGTCTTGCATTTCTATAGATGATAAATTATTGCGGTTTCGTGCGAAAAAAAAACAACCTGCGTAAATGAATACATCAGATTGGTCACCTTTCTAAAATCGATATGACCAGATTGTCGGAATTGGAATTATCATGGGTAGGCAAGCGAAACCGAAAAGTTATAATGGTGTCTCGGAGGCGATAAAATTTGTTTCAGATTATATATAGCAATAATGAATGTTAAGAAAGATAGGGGCATTATCGAACAAAAGTAATTCAAGAGAACTGAGCGCCATGAAGCATAGGTTCAGACGGCACCGTATACTTGATTTCATTGAATATACAGAGTGAGTCTTTGACTTGTATGTATATTTTAACAGTAGATTCTTGAAGTCAAAAGAAACACTTTTTTCCCATAACATTTTTTCCGATTCGGCCCTGATAAAAATATATAGCCATTTTAAGTTTTCATAATAACCTGTGCCAACCCTGGAAAAACAAAATTACCTTCAGAATAACTAGCTAAATCTGAGCACTACAAATCTGTAGATCTTTTAAACAGAGGTGTATTCAGCCAAAGTACCCAATGGTACAAATTTCACAGATTCTTTTTAATTTTTGAACATCAAATTACTCGAAAATATGAAGAATACTTTCATTTTACAAAACGTTCAAATTTTCATTAGATAGCGTCCGACTCAGTTTCAAGAGTTGGGTTCTTTGAATTTATGGTATTTTTATGGTTCGTAATGATCATAATCAGAAAATTGGAAGACGTGGATGATATCTTGTATTCGAAAAAAAAAAATCAAATAAATGAAAAACTATCTTCAGAAATTTATTTCATTCGATAGAACCGTTTGTGAGATAGAACTAAAAATAATATTTTTTTTATTGTTTCTCAACAACCTGTATTTTTTAAACCGAGCCGATTCGAAAAAAATGGTAAAGGAAAAAAATGTTTCTTTTGACCTCAAGAATCCACTCTTAATATATTTGTACGAGTCAAAGACTCACCCTGAATATACTGTTAAATTTTGAGACTGTTTCAAAGGTTTCCATTTTTTCTTCACCAATTTAATTTAATTATTTTATATTATTATATTTAATTATCCAACTTAATCTTTTGACCATTTTTTTAGTTTCACACTTCAACGTACAGTTTTATAATCGAGTTAAAAGTCAATGTAGGCTTGAAGCTTTTTTAGGGTCATTTTTACAGCCAGTTTCATAATCAAATTTGAGGCCCCTTTAAGCTTAAAGCTTCCTTTAGAATCATTTTTGCTAGGACTAACGTTCAGTTTCATAATCAAATTTGAAATCACTTTAAGCTTAAAGCTTCCTTTAATGTCATTTTAACGGCCGGTTTCATAATCAAACCTAAAGTCCCTTTAATTTTAAGGCTTCCTTTAACCAGTTTCATAATCGAATTCAAAGTCACTTTAAGCTTAAAGGTTCCTTTAGCGTCCTTTTTAGTAGGGTTAAAGGAAGCTTTAATATTAAAGCGACTTCAGGTTCAATTATGAAACTGGCCGTGAAAATGACAGTAAAGGAAGCTTAAAGTGACGTTTAATTCGATTATGAAACTGGACGTTAGTAGGGTTAAAGGAAGCTTTATAATTAAAGGGACTTTAGGGTTCATTATGAAACCGGCCGTTACACACGTCCAGATCATAATCAAATTTAAAGTCACTTTAAGCTTACTTTACTGTCATTTTAACGTCCAGTTTCATAATAAAATTTAATGTCACTTTAAGTTTAAAGCTTCCTTTACTGTCATTTTTATGGCCGGTTTTATAATCAAACCTAAAGTCCCTTTAATTTTAAAGCTTCCTTTAACACTACAACGTCCAGTTTCATAATCAAATGTAAAGTCACTTTAAGCTTGAAGCTTCCTTTACTGTCATTTTTAGAAGGGTTAAAGGAAGATTTAAAATTAAAGCGACTTTAGGTTTGATTATAAAACCGGCCGTTAAAATGACACTAAAGGAAGCTTTAAGCTTAAAGTGACTTTAAATTTGATTATGAAACTGGACGTTAGTAGGGTTAAAGGAAGCTTTAAAATTAAAGCGACTTTAGGTTTAATTATGAAACCGGCTGTTAATAGGGTTAAAGGAAGCTTTAAAATTGAAGGGGCTTTAGGTTTGATTATGAAACTAGCCGTAAAGAAAGCTTTAAAATTAAAGGGATTTCAAATTAAATTATGCAACAGGCCGATAGTAGGTTTAAAGGCAACTTTAAAATTAAAGAGACTTCAAGTTTGATTATGAAACTGGCCGTAAGATGAAACTTCATTTTTATTATTTGTAGTACAAAATCAGTTCACTCAAAATAGTCAAAGTAGTTTCAAAGAGATATACTGCGACACAAAATTCGAATTATCATACTACATATTTGTATAACGGAGTTAAGCTTGAGCAGTAAAGAGTGTTATAAGAAGTAGGTATACTTATTTTGAGTTTCATAAGTCTTGCGTCAATTTTTTTATAGTAGGATGATTTTAGTCGTTTTTTGAAATCTTATTATTTTGAAGATCACGACTCATTCATTTCCGTCCTATTGACAATCATTTGTTTTATTTTTGAACTAATTTCGTACAGGATACTTTATATATAGTAGGAGATAAACCGTCCTGACTACATAATAGATTAGATACATAAAATAGAATTTCTGATATTTATCGTACCGAAAATCGGTTAAGGTTATCTACAGTAGGAAAAAAGATTACATCGAATGATCTTGATTTGATACTGATTTTGTCTGGAGAAAATCTGCCTATGAAACGCACGGTCAAGGATCTAGTTTGATGAATGAATTTTTCGTGATAACTTCATATGAGGAACACCTGTTGAAGCGATTCGGTGAATTGATAAAATTTCGAATGAAAGGTTATAATTGTACTCCATCCATTACAGGAAATGAGATTAAATTTCAAGAGTCAATTAAAAACTTATGAGATGTCTTGATACTTTCTCAATATTAAAACTTTCGTTCTTCCTTCCTTTCTTCCAATAAAAATTTTTTTTAATAGCGTGAAGGTTCATGTTATCCAGGGTTATGGAAATATTAATCCAAACATCGAGTAGGCAGTGGTAAACAATAAAGAATTGAAGAAGTTTCAATCGGAAGATCGTGGTGTCAAAGTCTAATTGATAAAACGCATAATGTAAATCTTTTGTTTCGAACAGAGATAGCTGCTCGGATCGTTAACAGATCGAACTATTTTGTTCCACTTCTGTGTCGATAAATCACATTACCATTTTTTCCGAATCGGCTCGGTTTAAAAGATACAGGCTGTTGAAAAACCATGAAAAACGCTAAGAACTACTAACTAAAACATAACTAATCAGATTGTTCCTTTCTTAGTTCTTAGTAACGCTGCATTAACCGACCCTTGGTCCTCGTGGAAACCTTTTTATTAGTTTGAACTGATTTTCAAGCTACTACGTGTTTACCACGTTACCGATTCAGCAATAATCTCAAGGTTACTCCGATCGGAATATGTGAATTAATATTGTTCTTACAAAGCAGCGACTCGCATTGTGGAGCGTGAAATGGAAGACCTTGAGAATCGACAACTGCCCGCTAGAATGGATTTTTTTCGTTGATCTATTCTAGTCGGAAGAATTTTTTTACGACCGTCGAAGGCAATCAACGTATTCAGGTTTGTGTGTAAATAATTATTTTCGGCGTTTTGTCGTAGTAAAACGGTCCCGCGGTTTGTCTATGAATGGGCGAAGCCTTCGAAAAAAGGAAGTGATTGAGGAGAGCACACTGTGATGAGAATCAATATTTCAACAAAGAGGAAATCGCGTATTTTTGGTGTCATACTGCCGACATGGAAATTGCGGCACTGAGAAAGAGAACATGACAGCGATTCTTGTATGATATATATTGAGTGAGTCTTTGACTCGTACAAATATTTTAACAGTAGATTCTCGAGGTCAAAAGGAACAATTTTTTCAAATACCATTTTTTCCGATTCTGCCCTGATAGAAAGATATAGCCATTTTAAGTTTTCATAATGAGCCATGCCACCCCTGGAGAATAACAAGCTAGATCTATGACACTGCACATCTGTGGATCTATATTCATTTCATTCGATAAAACCGTTTATGAGATGAACTAAAAATACCGTTTTTTTTTTTTTTTGGTTTTTCAACAGCCTGTATCTTTTAAACCAACCGGAAAAATTGTAAAGGAAAGCAGTGTTTCTCAAGACCTCAAGAATCTGCTGTTAAAATATTTGTACGAGTCAAAGATTTACCCTGAATATACACTGCGCAAAAAAATTAACGCACATTCTGAAAATCTCAATTTTAATGAAAGTCAAGTCTACATTGACTATATAATTTATTTTTTATGTTCTCTCGGGAAGGTTTCGAACGGAACAAGACACATTAAATGGAAGAAAAATTCAGGATTTCACCGAATCTTATGTGAAAGGAGAGAAATGAACAATTTTCAAAATAATGAAATGCTGATAAGTGATTTAATACTTGGTATTTCCACCCCTTGCGTTAATTACAGCTCGGCAACGACGGTTCATACTCAAAATGAGTGATCTTAAAATGTTCTGATCTAATCCTTCCCAGATTCCTCCGAGTTGGATTCCTAAGTCATTAAGAGTAGCTGGATGATTTTCTGAACTACTCAGCCTTCTATTGAGGTTGTCTCAAACCTGCTCAATCGGATTGAGATCTGGACTTTTTGCTGGCCATTCCATTCGAGAGACTTCAACCTCTTCAAGGTACTCCTGAACGATGCGCGCACGATGGGTTCTGGCATTATCGTCCATAAAAATGAAATTTTCACCAATGTATGGGGCAAATGGCACTACATGCTCTTCAAGAATGTTCCTTATATACTTATCAGCATTCATAGCTCCATTATCAACGATCACTAGGTCTGTGCGAGCAGTCAAAGATATTCCACCCCATACCATAATCGATCCTCCCCCGAAACCAGTAGTATTCAGGAAATTGCACTGAGCATATCTTTCATGTGGACGTCTGTAAACAAGGGAACGTCGATCACAATGGTAGAGGCAGAATCTAGACTCATCTGTGAAGAGAACTCTTTCCCAATCGGCCTCTTCCCAATGGATATGCTCTCTCGCAAAATCCAAACGCGCCCTTCGATGGGCTGGGGTAAGAGCTGGGCCTCTTGCCGCGACACGAGGCCTTAAATCATATTCTCTGGGGCGATTTCTTATTGTCTGAGTACTAATTTGCACCTCATGAGTTTGCTCAAGCTGAATTTGAAGGAGGCGAGCGGTTGCAAACCGTTGTCTCAACCAAGAAACTCTCAAGAAACGTTCTTGAATGGCATGGGTTGTTACCCGTGGTCTACCCTGTCCTGGTCTTCGGACATTCATACCTGTCTCCCTGAATCGCTGCAACATTCTCGACACACTTGTATGGGAAACTCCAAACCTTTCTGCAATTCTTGTGTATGTCCACCCTTCTTCTCGCAAAACTACCGCTTGGGCACATTCCTCTTGGGTCAAATTGCGTGTTTCGCGTTGCATAGCGATCGAGTGTAGAAAATCAAACGAAAGAAAAACTATTGATCACTAGAATTGACCGAGAACAACTCATTTTAGAATAGAGCCAATACATTCAAAATCTGATAATATCATATTTTTTTATTCCTGCTGGGAAAAAACATCAGTATTGAAGAAAACCGTTGAAAGTGGATAACATATGCATGCATAATTCTGATAAAAATAATTATCATTGAGAACACCTTCAGTTGTAGAATAAATTTGAGATTTCCATAATGTGCGTTAATTTTTTTGCGCAGTGTATTACCCAACTTAGATCGTTTTGTAACGAAAAAAAAATATGTTTGCCATAGTTATCTTAGCTTGTGCCTAATAGCTTGTTTGGAATAGCTGATCTAAAGTGAGCATCGGTGCAGTTTGGAGGCATGATGATTGTACGAGGATCATTGGTGGAAAGATAATCACATTAATCTTATATGATACCACTGGTTTTCTCAAAAATTCAGTGGTACGACGACCGGAATGAACTTTAAAACCATTTCTGGACAATGAATATTTTGGGACGCGTAGAAAAATGAGAATTCATATCATTAGTCATATGTTTGCTTTCCATCATCTTCTTTTGATCGATCGCCGTTTGTTCAGGTTTGTAGTACACTCGGTACACTGATAGCTCGGAAGACACGACGCCTGTCTTCGCTTATGTAAAGATACTTAGGAGCACGAAATATAAATAAAACCGACTTCAAGGCGAAGGAAACAAAACAACGATATGCAATCTAGCAGAAAGCATGTATGCCACGCTACATATCAGAGGCGGGCAACAGGGATTTTGTCTATGGTATACAAGCAATCGGTCTCTTATGGAGAGAGGTATTTGAATCCCTAGTCAGTCTGTTGGGTATGATATGACATTGCCCTGATTGATATTTTAAAACACACTGAGAAATATGTCAATTATAAAAATCAAATCTGTGATCTTCAGTGGAGGTTGATCGATAGATATTTAATTCTACTATGAACCTACTCATCTTCAATCATGATTTATCGAATTGATTAAAATCTGTTCCAGAGAAATTCCTCAAGCTTTTGATGGAAACTCAAGAATGAAGAAAAATAAACTTAAACGACTGAGAAATTACATAAGGAGTTTGCCAAAATCATAAAATATGCAATATCATTTCCTGGTACACAGGAGCATCACATACAACAACGATTATTCATTTTCCTCCGGTCAAAAATGGACAATATAGGGACGAGAGAATAATTTGCAACTTGCAGTATATACATATGTATAACACTCTTGATTGTACAACTTTTCACATAATATCTACTTGAGCCCTATTTGTGGGTTCAATATACTGTCACCCAGTGGCAATTTCAGTTCATTTACCATATCGTTGTTCAATTGGGATTGATTAGCGATGCTATTCAAAGGGTATATTCTATATGCATGTTACTTTTCACAGTTTTATTATATTTCGTACAACTTTGCATCTTTCTGCTTGTGCTAAATCGGTTCTGACTCTTTTACCACCACAGTTTTAATTGAAACGTTATTTGAGATGTTGCATATGAGATACGGTGTATTAATAATAGTCTTTTGAAAAACATTATTAACTACTGACACCTGTGGGTATGGTTTATCTTGAAGTAGACGGAAATTATGATTTCTCTGCCACACCACTGACATTCACATTTATCTCCTGCAGGATAAAAAATAACCTACCATAACAAACAGCCATCCTCGTATTTATTTCCAAACAAAAGGTCACTGAAGCGGTGTTAAAAAAAAAACTAAGGACTAAATAGTTCACAGACTTATTTTATCGATTTAGACTTAACGAGAATAATTGATACTTTGAATTTGGCAATTTCAGGCAGTGTTTCGAAGTTTCCTGTCTCTTACGTTACAGTCCTCAGCGTCTTTTTACCAATTTCTGGGAATTGAACACAATTTCTTGGTTCCACGTGTAGTGATAAATGCACTTCATGCTACACACGTCGGTTCCACGACGATTCATTGACACATGCGAGCATCGAGGTGATATTTTCACGTTTTTTTGGGGTTTTCACGAACGAAAGGAAGGATGGGACGCCGAAAATGATCGGATGTCACACGCACTTTCACACGATTCGGTTCTGCGTTTGCGGTTCGCTAACGTCGTGAGCGGTTTCACGTGCTGATCAGAAAGAAGCTGGTGTTGTTTTGAGCGGATAGCTGGTCGGGCAGCCTTCACTGGAACGCCTTTCCCCACCAATGATCCTATCAAGGCGATCGAGGCTATCAATTATGTCGTGATAAGAAAGAGTGGCAGTGGCGGTTGTTGAAGTTCGACCTATTCATGGAAACTGGTGGATGCAGAAGGAAAAGTTTCCGCAGCAAAGAACACGTCTTGACTAGCCAAGTTGCGCCGAGGGCCTGACAAAGTAGGCCCTTACAATCGACTTGTGTTTTTACTTTGATTGTGTAGGCACACGATCGATTTCAAATTGTTACTCCCCAGAACAGCAGTGAAAGTTTGAATGTTCTGGATTGCACAAAAATCTTCTCAGGGTAGAATAAAGCTTCAGCCCAATCACTTGGGCTGCCCCTGAAGGGTCCCACAGGAACAGTGGGAGGGCCATGTACCATTTTCAAGGAACCTCTCACCCAAGGAACGTATTACTTACGAAATCTTCAGTAAAAGTTATAATTCTCAATAATTGTGTTAGAAATATTTTCTTTGAATCTCATCTATACTCTTCTTTATCTAATGAACAAATTCATATGTGAAAACCAGAGGTGGAACATCTTCTACCAGCCTCCATTTGGATTTGACAGCAAACCATCACAATCTGCCTATCTCAATCCACTGCCAGATGTAGGCTTTTCCCATTTCCTTCCATTTCCACTTGTTTTGCGCGATTTACATCCATTTTTTTTCCTGCTATTTGTTAATGTCTCTCCATCTTGTGATAGGCCTTCCTACACTTCTCATGCTCAGTCTTGGTTTTCACTCCAGCATCGGAACTTCAATTGGAAGACTGTGTTCCAGTGATGAATACGAAGATAAATTGAAAAATTCTAAGCCTACTATAGAACCAAACAAAATTTCAATGTCACAATATTTTATTACTCAACATATTCTCCTCTTAATTGGATACATTTATTACAGCGAACCTGCAACGTCTCTAGGCCTTTCAAAAAAATGTTTCTTATTGCTCTGCAAACCAGACCTAAACAGCTTTTATTACCTCCTCGTTTAAAGAAAATTTACCACCTTTTAAACTTTTTTTCAGTTGAGGAACGTGATGATATTTGGATGGAGCCAAATCTGGTGAATAAGGGGTGTGTTCTAGTAATTCAAACCCTAAATCACGAATTTTTTGCATGGAAACTTGAAATTTGTGTGCAGGGGCGTTGTCCTGAAAAAACAAAAGACCTTTGGATAGGTTTCCGCGTCTTTTTTCTTAAATTTTTTCCCGTAAAGTAATGTCGAATAGTAATCTCCGATTATTGTTCTACCCTTATCCAAAAAATCAATCATGATTATTCCATGGTAATCCCAAAGAACTGAAGCAAGAACTTTTCCAGCAGATTTTTGGACACGAAACTTCTTAGGTCTTGGAGAACCAGAGTGTCGCCATTCCATCGATTGTTGTTTCGTTTCTGGATGGTAGAAATGTATCCAAGTCTCATCCATAGTATAACAGTCCGGTTTAAGAAGTCTAAATCGTTTTCAAATCTAGCACAGATCGAACGCGATGCTTCTACCCTTGCACGCTTTTAGTCAACATTCAAACATTTTGGGATCCATTTTGCAGCAATTTTTCTCATGTCCGAATTGAGGTGATCTATATGATGAACGCGTTCGTATGAAATATTCAGTGCTTCAGATATCCGTTTTGGCCCAATTCGACGGTCTGATGAAATCATGTTATGAACTGCATATTTCGGGGACTGACACAGAAACTGGCCTTGCCGATCAGTCATCATCTTCAATGGAAATTTTACTTCTTTTGAAGCTTGCAGTCCAATTTTTTACGGTCGCATACGAACGACATTGATCAGCATATCTTCGTAAATCTGCTTACCTCTTAACTCTGTTAAATACAGGTACGCGATGATGGCTCGATACTCCAATTTTTCGATTTTCACTATTTCGGTGGACATCTTGTTTCTTTTAATTCATTGCGTAATTCTGGTTTACTTTTTTGACCTCAAACTTCACACTGACACTTCTAATGAGTTATTGTTCGTTGCTCCGGTAACGCAATATTTTTTCATGCATGGAACTGGTCTAAGCTAACTAGATATCAATACCTATTCGTATGTGTTTATTGTGGGTACTCAGTTTTCTTGAGAAATGCACTATCATCTTACCCCCCGGTAGGTTAGGTTAGGTGATGCACCCCCTTCTAGGTTACCTTTTTAATCGAAAGTTGATGCATTCACCTGAATATCTATGGACACGTTCTATGCCCCTGTCATAGGCTGGAAAATTTGGTAATGCGTCAGGGCTTCACGAAGGGTTGTCAGGAAAAGCATTTCTAGGTCATCAGTCGTAGATTTCCGCTAGAATATACGCATTTCACGAGATTTTGCGAATTTTAGAAAACAGCAGACCCCTAGCCATGACCGCATCTGATGTTTACTTGCGCGTGATAAATTTGAGGTTATATTTCAACTAAATTTTGTTGAGTGTTCTTGAGAGTTGATACTGATAACCTTTCTCTTATGGGACATGAAGTATACCGAAAAAGAGAATGATATTTTCAAAGTATTTAAATTAGGAATTTGATAGTGGTGACATTTTTCCTTGTAATCCGAATACTTCACTTTTGCTTTTCATATTGAAGGAGTAATTCACAATCGTGAGTAGGTATCTTTACCAGAGCGCTCTTGCGCTTCAACGTAAAAAAATTCCTTCATATCCTTCATAAAGATGGTTGCTCACACTTTTTTGCAGATTACAACTCATAGCCCCAACTACTACAAGTGCTGAAAGTGGTTAGAAGTACAATACAATAGGAAAAACCATATATCCTGATCCGGATAATAAATTTGTCTCATCTTCCATGATTAAAGAATCATTCGGTGCCTGATAGGATTCATGATTGGGAATAATTTTCTACGAACTGAAAACTTTTTGGGTTCCAGATCCTGTTGCCAAGTGCAGCGTTAATTAAAATTCGTTCGATTATTATGTTTATTCTGGACAGTGCAATAAATTCAGCACTGGGAAATGATAACACATGTACATATATTCTTCTGATATCGTTTTTTCTTTAATAACCATTGACATTCTAACCCATGCAATCAACAAATGAATGCGGTCACAGTATTATCTATGTTTCTTCAAACGATCGTTTTTGAGGGCAATCTGAAGAGTTTTTTAGTTTGAATAAATACCGAAGATGCCAGCCCACTATTTTCACTTGGTAATAATTTATTACTTACTTTCTTACACTTGCTCAACACTGAGCTACTCATTCGATATGATATCTTGGACCACCACCGATTTAGCAGCCCTACAGAAAAAAAATATGAACAATTATCATTCTAAAAGCTCAATAGAACGAATAGAGCTGCCATGATAGTTTGGGAGCCTAGGAATTGTTGGCTTGTCTAACTGTTTGTCCCAGGAAATTGAAGCACTTCTAGAATATTTCCTGAACAAGCCGTCCCATCGGAAGTTCAACGGGTAGTTTGTGATGCTGAATAGTTCTACCTGCTGCGAAAGCTGCAGAAAGCAAAAATGCAGAAACTGATTGGAAAACCTTTGCATGGAGGACACTAGAACAAGGTCAAACATGATTACGTTGACATGTCTGCGTCAAACTACTGGTTGACTACGGAGACAGAGGGCTTGATAGTTGCCATCCAGAATCAAGTGATTCCAACAAGTAACTACATATATAAAATATATCGTCAAGGATGCCTCAGTGGCGGACGATAGCTGTCGTTATGGCTGTGCGACACATGAAATCATCCAGTACACCGAATACAAGAATATTGCAGATGCAAGATTATACACCAAGAATTGGCAATAAAATACTGACTTCTCTAAGGTCAAAAAAGGTTCCTTCATACAATTACCATCCAGATTATCCTACAGAGCTCAATACTTTTGATATCTGAGAAATCGAAAGGCTATAAAGTCATAATAAACACTTGGTTTTTTTGTCCCACTACCCTAGCCACTATCATAAAGAGACTTTCAACGGTCATAGACATAGACAAATCCGAAGACGTCATTAAAACGCGTGGTTGCTACCTTCTGATATGACTGGCTTCCCCATTTATGAGTTCTATACTATGTACTCGACTATTTTTTTTTCCGATCCACAGAGCCTGATCTGCTGGCGTTTCCATACAGTACAATTATCATTTGCGCCCACATTGGCATTCCCACCGTTACCAGAAGCTCAGCTCGAGGTAGCTTCAGGAGATTACTGGTTAAGGTAGGCGAAGGCACCATAAATCTGTCGGCCTGTGCAAGTCCTGGTCTTCCAGAGGAGTTTATTTCCTTCAACGCCACAATTCCTTAACACCCATAGGATGAGAGTCACCCCTATTGCTCCTAACTATACTGCATTCAAATTTATTTTAGCAGTCGGTTGGCCATGAAATAATTTTCTCAAGTTTTTGTAACTAGAACGAAGTTAGGTTGGCACTCATGAAATGTCGTTAATGTCATAACGCCGTTGCCACAACTAATATCAATTTTTATTACGAAAATGCCGAAAGTGATTGAAAAATGAGCCAGGTTTTCAGGAAGTGCTATTTAGAATTCAGGTCCCCTCATTCAAATAGTTATACCCTGATATTCTAAAATCCACAATACGTCAGACGCTAGCGAACAAATCAATGTAAGAGAATTTATATAATAGGCCTGTTCGTAGTGTGGTACACAACGGTTGTGAACTGTACAGAGCAAGCGCAAATGGATTTTCGCTACCCTAAAATGGAATTGCGCTTGCTCTGTACAGTTCACAACCGTTGCAAACCACTCTACGAACAAACCTAAGGTTTCATCTGAATCTAAACGACTCAAATTTCAGCTGGATATTTCCACAATCAGAAAGAATGTGAATGAAGAGGATGATCGAGAATTTCCTTCTATTGGGAGACCCAAAAAAGTGGTGGCATTTGAGAATTTTATGTTTGAGTGAATTAATGCGATAAGTTTACTACAGGATTTTCGATAAATGTCATCGGAGAATAAGTTCCCTAAAATGGATTTTTCTATTTTTCATTTGACTTGTCCTATACAATGTAAATGTCTTAAGGTACTAATAAATACCTAATTATTATTATTACATCAATTTATTAAGATGAATAGCCACAAATACGCGCAAGTTGCCCTGTTACTTGTTTATTCATGTGAAATTTTTGTTCAACGGTGAAGTTGCATCTCAACTTGAAAGTTCCTTCAATTCCTTTTACTCATATTGATGCAACATGATTTTTGTTGAAGAATTCATCATTCTTGTAATTATCTGTTAATTACTTCGGGAGATACTTATTTCCAACCACTGCATCATATGCATTTCATCTTCGGGTTAATATTTTTGAAATCTACAAATGATGTAAGCCAAAGAAGATAACGAACATTAACTCTCCTCAAGCTAGTGCATATTATGGTATTATACTGATCTCTTGTATTTTCCATGCAAATAACTGAATTTGGTATGCCTTCAATCAGTTTGTATAAACTTCAATTATGTTCGTCACATATTTTCCTGAGAGATTCGACATTGTGATAAAATACGTAATAACAGAAACTTTTACGTAGAACGGGCAACATAGCGTTGATTTAAAACCCAAAAATGTTTTGACAAGCTTCATAACCCCACATTTTCGTACTATACAGAGTGAAATGTGTCAAATTTCCATGGCCAACCGACTGCTAAAATAAAATTGAATGAAGTATAGTTGCTTTATAGTATAACAGCATTTTCATGTCAGCATAGCAGCCTGGCTGTGTGAACTCAGCTGGGGTTGTGGTCTAGATAGACAGTGCTTCTGCCTGTATGATAGGCAGCTCAAGTCCCAAACACCTCAATGCCTGCACATATTTCTGATGTTGATCCTATGGGTATGTATCAACATTATTGAAGCTTGGATGGACCTTTAGGTCAAAGTTGGGTGTTCGGTGACACGTGCTTTCAGTCACAATGTACGCGACTTTTGGACTAGTTGAAAATTATGACGACGGAGGACCTAAATCACCAGATCAGTATGAAGTACCTGCTAACGTACACTATTGTGCATTTATCACCTGTTCCAGGAAGGTAGGTGGCGCCATTTTGGATCCCATCAAAGAGACAAATGTATACCCATTAGCCTACAATATGATTTGTCGTCTATCCCGATATCCTATCTTTATGTACTACCCGATAACACTGTTTTTGTCCCCGATTGATAAAACGTACGTTCAACGAAATTACGAAAAATCATCAAAACACAATCAGAAAATTGGCTCACGATTAGGATCCTCCCGACTGTTTACTGAGGTTATTAGAGTTTATTGAATGTTGGACCAATAATAGTCGAGAGCGGCTTATTCATCGAATTCGGCTTTCCGAATTGATAAAAACACAATTTGATAAAACACAATTATGGAAAAGTATGAACAGATTTATCGTTCGAAAGAAACAATTTTTTGCCCAATCAAGGGGACATCACTATTTAGCGTGATAATTCTTAGAAACTGGGAGGTGATATTGATTCCAATTTCATGTAACAGATAAATCAATCGGATTATTTTTAGATACTCGAAAATTTTCAGAATTTGTTTCAGCATATGTAGGTGTTGCCAATTCTTTCAAAGACTTCCTGATCCGCGATTGAGCTGAAAATTAGTAAAATATGGAAAGTGAAAAAAAAAATTTTTATTAATAGTTTTTCGGCACAAATTCGAAAATTACAAACAGTCGAACTACTGCAGCTAAAAACATGAAATTTGGAATGCCTCTTGTCACTGCGGACTAAGGATAAGTTTAACAAAAAATATTCATTTATTTATTTTTATTTTACGAGTATGAAACATTTTGAAAATCCAATGTTTTTTAATTGAATATGCAGTGAATAACATTTCGTGGCACACCTAATTGAAGTGTTCACAGTAGGTTATGGCTGCCATACGTCCCGGTACACCGGGACATGTCCCGGTTTGAGGCATTGAGTCCCCGTGTCCCGGTTAGTTGTTCGGTTGTCCCGGTCATCAATTTGGTCGTTATCGTGATTCATATTTCCTAACCTATTGTAGTTAAGAGGTAAGCACGTAATCAGCCGACGTCTCCCTGGCAGTCCAACAAAGGAGGGTCTACGCTACGTCTACACTCTACGCAATCGCACACCAATGGCATGTCACCCACACTCCACGTACGGCGTCGGCGCGGCGGATAATAAGTACATATTAACCATTCAGTCGAAAACGTACAGCGCTGCCCAGTTTTACGTAGGATTTGTAATAATTGTAATACTCAATATTCAAAAGAAGTTATGCCGAAGAGAAAGTGTAGTTTTTCCGCCGAATACACTAAAGAGTGGTCATTCATTAAAAAAGGAAGAAATTACCAGGAAGCTTTATGTTCAATTTTTGAACTTTATATATCCGTAAGTCATGGCGGTAAATCGAGTGTGAAAGATCATATTCAAAGCAAAAATCACAACTCCAGATTGTCAGTTGCATCAACGTCGAAAGATATATTGTCTTTTATGATCAAACAAAATTCGACAGAAGATACTCTGATATGCGCTGCTGAACTTACCACTGCTTATAAAGTTGTGAAGCACCACCAATCGTTTAATTCGATAGATTGTTCGACAAAACTAAATGCTATCATGTATCCGGATTCGAGCATCGCAGTAAAACAATCAACTGCCAGAACCAAGGGTACGACAATAGTTTAAAATATTTTATTCCATTTTGACGTTTATACACGACATAACTCAACCCATAGAAACAAGGGTAAGTTGACGTTTATCCATTCAGTGAAATAAAATTTTTTTAACTCACAAGTTGAATCAAATAACATGAACTCAACTAGATAAACGTTAAACTTTCTTCTCATGAATAAACATTCATTCAATTCATTTTTTGTATAAATAGCTCCACACTCCATTGAGCAAATCAAAACAGAAATGGAAAATATTCCGTTTTATGGAATTTCAACTTATTCCAGTAATCATAAAGCCGAAAAGATGTTTGAGGTTTGAAATCAAAATTATTAAAATTAGATACATTGCCAAATAAATCGTCTGATTCATTCTTCATTAAATCTTCAGAGAATCTAAATATTCCAATACAAAATATTGTTGCTTTCAGCGCGGATAATACGAATGCTCATTTCGGAGGAAAAGATAGGCGTGGAGTGAACAGGTAATGTTTTTTTTTTTTAATTGAAAGAGATTTTGTCTAAAGACATCAAAGGCATCGGTTGTCCTGCGCACATACTTCATAATACTGCTTCCAGTGCCGCCGATATGATGTCCATTGATGTGGAGTCTATTGTTCTCAAAATTTTCAAATTTGCCTACTGTAAGGGTAGAACGACTGAATAGCTTTTGTGAGTATGGTGAAATAACTTATAGCAATAAACTCTTTCATTCTAGAAGTCGATGGCTTTCACTACTTCCAGCTGTCGAACGATTGCTATAAAGTTATAGGTGCCATTGAAAGAGTTTTTCACAGATGATCATACAGTGCATAATAAACAAATGATAAATTGATGACATGTAGACAAACAAGACATCAAACATAAAAATAATAATAATAAAAAAATCATAAACCTATCAGATGAGTTTTTAATGTTTAGGATTTTGAACCTTCTTTTGTCTTTGTCCCGGTCGATATTCCGACATTTATGGCAGCCCTACAGTAGGTAGTAGTTTAAGCCCCCAAGTACCAAGAGTCACACCAAATGCCACCTATTGCCATCTCAAGAGTTGAACTCTGTCGAAAAAACTCTATCAAAAAAAATTCCCAGAATACGTTGATGAATTAATGATCACTAATTCTGAACACGCTGTAGGTCTTTCTATTGCAATGCTTCAAAATAAGAAAAAATTATATGTGAAAATTAGTAATTTTCTGCTGAAAATGGGTCACTAGGCCTAATAAGTTTGGGAATAACATCTATATCTGTATGGGGATAGGTTATCCTATTTTGGGCACCTTTGAGGGATATCTCCCTTTTCTTTAAAGATGAAGGATTGCGGTATTCGAGATAGTGTGCTTTTTTTATGATATAAAAAATGGCGTGTGCCAATTTTTTATAGCTTTTTTCGTTATTGAGATACATGGTGAAAATGAAAAGTAACACAAAGTTTAAATCGAAGAAGTCTGAAATGAGATACTCTGTCCGTTCAGTGTTACACGAGTCATCTATCGGGAACAATTGCAACTCTATCATTGATTCACTGAGTTCATTGATATCGCATGCGAGATATAGCAATATAGCCTACCGAAGTCAGTTATAGATGTCTCCAGTGACAATTTCATATTCTTTTATTCACATAATATACTATTTTTATGGGATAAATATATCCGTACGGAAAATATTAAATACCACCACAATTAACAAATATTGACAGAAGATAATTTATATATTTTAAGATACTTTTGATCCAAACGGTGTGAATTCCAAATATTTTATAATTTGAACTATTTATTGTCGCCAGGAGATGGCGCAGCCGACGCGAATTTCAAGGGGATAGAACTTTTGGCAACCCGGCGAAGTCGATAGTAAGAACAGTGGCTAGTAGATAGCGCTAGCAGCGGCACAGTTATCGTTATGCAGATAGCTAATAGCTATATCCCACAGAGAGTCAGAGTTATTACTCTCTAGAGCAGCTCACCGTTGTTGAGGTAAAAATCAAAGTGAAGATTCCTCTTTGATGAAAGTGTGCAAAGACTAACAACAGTAAGTTGTGGTTGTTACTTTTTGGTAACTGTGGTAAACTTGGGTTTGGGTACTTCAATCAACGGTCAAAATTTAAAACAAACTAAGGGAAAATGTATCTTTGCCAAGTAAACTTGTTGTTGTGTTTTCTTGGGATAACACAAGGCTAATGCTGGGTCAAGAAATATTGAAATTCGTAGCTGATGCATAAGATTAACGACAAGGGGAACTTGTACATTTGCAAAATGGCAAAAAATGAAAGAACGTCCCAAAAACATTTGATCCCAAATGCATCTGAAAAACAGTCCCCATCTCCAAAACCAGTTGACAAGCTTCTCAAGTGCTTGAAAAGGACAAAAAGCTACGAGAGTTCTTATTTTTTTACAGGCTTTTTTCACCCCTGCTATTCAATCACCATGCATCGAACTTGTAATTTCGATTTTTTTCTTGAGGAAGATTATTTTTATGACCTATACTTGATTATTTCAGAATATTATTCAAGTGAAAATGCCACTTCTCTCTCTTAGGCTTACTTTCAACTGGATAATAGCTTATAATTGGTACCCATAATATGTGTTAGGATACAAAATATATATTTCCGAAAATCGTCAAAAATCATCAATTTTTCACATCTTACCTTCCTTAATCAACTCATCGATGTCGACCAATTTCTCCAGATCTTTCAGTAACTGCGAGGCTACATCAGCTTTAGAATCGCCATCGTTGAGACCGAACAGATCCGTTTCCAATTTAAGGTCTACATTTTGCTCCAAGGTAGAATAGAAGAGAGCCTCTTCTGAAGAAGATGCCCATATCGAGTCCTGATTGAAAAAATCAGATTTCAGTGAAATAACAAGTTAAAATACAAAAATAATATATTCGTATACAACCCACTGATACAAATATCAAGATAGGTTGTTTTTTCTGAATAATTCATATTATAATTCAGGGAAATCAACGGAAAAACTACTCGTTTAGAAGAAAATCAAATGCTGACTATGGTTTCGAATTTTTTCCTCATCAGAGCAACAGAACTTGATGAAAGAAGTTACGAAATTGACAGTCACGATGAAGAAATCGATTCTTGCCTCGTTTTCTGCTAGGTGGCGCTGGGGTCTTAATGATACTTTTCAGAGTCTGCCTAACTTATAACGTAGACTGTCAAGTTCATAGCTTTTCTGAGGACAAAAATATCCGAAACTGCCTAATCAACATATTCTCTTCCTAGCTAGAAATAGTATAGGATTGTTATGGACAATTTTTTTTACACGATCTTAATTGATAAATTGTAATTACCTCAGAGGAGGGCGGCGACAGGGGCTCTTGCTTCCAAGAGGGTAAAGTCAGCACCGTGGAAGACATCTTGTGTCGGTACTGCAGGGCTGACGATGCTTGAGGAAAGATTCAGTATGAAATGATCTGATTTTTGTGATGTCACTTGGACCGCGGATAAAATTGAAGATGCCATCTTGGCCCTGAAAAATGATTGAGAAAGAGTTAAAATAAAATATATCGATAAACAGATTAATTAAAACAAGGATAAAATATTGTGTATCTCGCAAACAACCTTTTATCAACAGAACCTGAGAGCGTGAAAGGAACATTCGATTATATTCGAAACTTAAGTTTTAACAAAAATTGTTACACTAAAACGACAATAAGTTGAAAATAGCATTCGAAATTGATAATTTTCAAATAACCGATAGTGAAAATGATAGACGCTGTTCGTCAGTTCAGTTGTCGTTGATATGGCAAGGGAAAACATTTGATGAGTTTAGGCCAAAAGACTACGAGTAGTACTTAGTCCCCGTCTGCTACTCTACGACGTTGGGCTATTCGAAAATTCACGAAAATGACGAAGTTCTCTCATATTGGCAGTACAAATTAGTTTTTAATTGTCAAGAATTCATTTATTTCAGAGCAAAATCAGTGAACGCATCATTCAAAGTATTCTCCATCGCTGGCTACAACTTTTTTCCATCTCTCAGACAATTTTCCAATTCCATCTCGAAAAAATGCCTCATCATGTGAGGCGAGCCAGAGGCAAATCCGCCACTGTACTTGAACTTTTCTAAATATTTTTTTAAGACTTTTGCGATACGAAGCACGCAAAATTCTGCAAGCGTTTCAATGGGATCTTTATCGAGTAATGGCTCCAGTTCTTTGTCTTTAATTTTTTGGCTGTCCAGTAAAAGGTTTGCTTCCAACGCTGAAATTACCATTCTATACATGATTTATGAGTTGGAGGTTTGTCACTTTGAGCATTTAATGAATTTCTGCTGCACGTTTCTTCCAGTTAAAGCGGAAAAATAAAACCTTTCGCAATTTATGTTTCGTTAACACGTATAAACAGATTCCTTACAGTAAAAAACATGATTTTGTATGAACTTATTTATTGATATTATAGACTGTAGACCCACTTCTCTGAAAACACCAAAATCAGTTGCCTATATATGAGACATTAATCACTAAATAACTAAAAATATATTTTTTTATGGGTTTTCAACATCCTGTATCGTTTAAACCGAGCCGAATAGGAAAAAATGGTAAAGGAAAAAAGTGTTTCTTTTCACCTCAAGAATCTACTGCTAAAATATTTGTACGAGTCAAAGACTCACCCTGTATAGATGAAAATACAATAATCAGATATGAATTATAATAATTCTGTTCCGACAATCTTCTACATTAGCTGAGGTCAAGCCGCAAATTACAAAAACAAAATAAAACATCATTGAATACGATATACAAATGTTGTATGTAAACATTGCTTCAACTAAATAACTATAAGAAAATAAGCTGCAAGCAACTGAAAAGTAGGTTATCCTTCGCTTTAAAATATTCAACATACTCGGAAGATTCCTATAGCAAGACCAACAACAGGACTACGCTACGTTAGAGAAATAACCAATCACTTGAGAAAGTATGTCATAATAAGTATTACACATTGGAACCTAGTTTTTTTTTTGCAGACAACACCAGTTTCATGCGATTAAAAAGATCTATTCGAGAACTGGTTATTTACTACCACTACATGATAATCATCCAGAATTAAAGACTCTATTTGTTTGTAAGTTCTTCATAAATTCATAACGCAAATTATTTGAAATTATTTCACCTAGTGTTTCAAGAAGCACCGACCTCATATGCTCATTTAAATAATATGACTCTTTTCTGGCACAAAAAGTTAGGGTTGCCATTCGCAAAAACTCAACTGCAAGCAAGCTCCAGAAAATTATCTTTCAACGCTAATGTGGAATATTAAAAGCTTGATGATTTCGAATAATAAGAGCCTATTTCATAGTTCGTATGACACCCATTAGAACCATGGTCCAGCTGATACGTGGCGGCTCTTATCGTATGACAAATGATTTCCTGTCATTTTCTTATCTTGAAACGAAGACGTCCATGCATGAATCTCCCCATAGTTAATATGCATATTGTGGTGAAGTTTCGTAATAAATATTTCATGGCACTCAATTGATAAGGAGTCTATTTGGTTTCTTACTTTTCGGTGAAAAAGTTTCGGTATTCCCAAATTCCATTTGCACTAGTTCAATTGACGAGGTTTGGTTATGTTTATTCCATAAAATATTTCAAAAGCTGCACCTGACTTTCTGCCTTTTTTTCACTTGCTGTATCATTGTCCATGGGTAACCAAGAAGCGATATGCGAGTTCAGTACCTGGATGGATGACCGTTCTGGTTATGAATTCGAACAAGCCCGCAAAAATTCATGATTCACCCTAGTGTTTTCTTAATTTTTATATTTCACCTCGAATGGTGCAATGTATTTAATGTCCTAATCTTGTATTACCCCTACATTTCAAGAAATGATCTTCTCACTGAACTAAAGAGTCTCAAGCTGTGCACCTGATGCTTCGTTTCGGTCGAGGACTGTCACGAGTCCTTCCCTCGTGATTTACAATGCCCCAATGCCTAATAGGTCGTAAATAAAGGTTACATATTTGCTTAACTTCTAGACTCCTATAAATTCTCATCTAAAAAAGGTCGGTCAGTAAAATTTCTATTCCATTCGTGGCTTTTTGAATTTTTGAGCTTCGATCAGACAGGTCTGTATTTTGTCTACCCTCCAAACCATTTCAGAAAGGAGAAATTTATCGGTAGTAATTTCTTCTTGTATAAATAAGTTTGGAATTTGAATAAAAAGTTTGTCGTTAATATTTCGACTCACCCTTCATTTTAAAGGTGCATAATATTGAAATCATTTCATATTGTATCGATGGTTAAATAATTTTTTGTGCTTTTTAAGGATGATGGTCATCTCTAGATGCAAAAATTGGCAAGCCTAACTCATCCCAGTGAAGCCAATATTTAATAAATATTGGATTGGAATTAATTCATGATTGAGGAGAAGCAAATACCCAAAAGCAACACGAATGGCTCCTTCCTGATAATAATTTCGGAGATTTATCAACACAACAATACTCAAATACTTCTGTGGAGCACGTGTCAGTCCCAAAATAAACAAGCTTGGTGCCCTGGTGGCAAAGTGATCAAAGGATCAAAAGGGCCTTTGACTCTTGCCCTGTTAATAAAAGTTATCTCCAAAACTTCTAACTATTGAATATTCCTGCGAACATTGAAAACGATAAAATAATAAAATTTCCCGAATTGAACTTGAAAATCATTCGGTTGCTTAGAAACGGCAATTCAAACAATTTAGGATCAAAAGCGATTATTTTGCGGTATATAAACAATCATTTTGTAATTGTTCCTCAATAGTGGTTGTCATTGGCAACCAATTACCCTATAAGAGCTTCGACGAAGAAAAACTATAATGGCCTTATTAATGTAAACGGTGAAAGTAAACACATGCATTGAAGCATTGTGACACGATGTATATATAACATACAAATTGGAAAAATCACATTCCATAGTATAAAAGTACTCACGTCATTTTGTTAACTTGTACTGGCACACTTTCGTGTGCAAACCTAATTCGACTTAGTAACCCATCTTCCCCCTCGAGGATTCCAGCTGAGAAAATTTAACAACACTTTACAACTCCATGGGTGAATCAACAATGGCGGCTTCGTAGGTCCTCGACACTGGCGCTGACTCCTTGACGTGAATGCGCAGCGTCAGGGGGAAATTTTGTAATCAGCGTTCGGAGTTTCACTAATTTTGATTGATACCTTTCACATTCTTAAACATTCCTCGAGGAGAGAAGCTTCTACGGTGCTGGTAAAAAGTAATGCGCAACATTCATATCGGCGGTATTTAAAAAAAAATGCGGACAGGTCAATTTGATCGTAAATTATGCAATTTTTCATGCATGAGAGGTGAGGGGTAGTTAAGTTTTTCAAATGGCAACCTTAACTTTTTGTCATAAGTTTCTAAAGTGGAAGGAAAGTTCTAAAAGCGCTGCCAAGAACGGATAAAACTCCTGGTGGGTGTTGGCTCATGCCTCATAAGATATGAACTGATAGAATTTTGTATCGCACTTGCCCCAACCCTGAATACATTTTCCTTCTGATATGCCTCACCGCCAGTTGTACTGTCACTGACCGCCCCTGTCCTTATTTCCCACAACCAAATCATCAGACATACAGGGTGAAGGTAGAACTCATCAAAATAAGTCGTTTCGCCAAAAATTGTCTATATGAAATATCCAAGATGGCTGAGATACAACCCCTAGTAGTCCGACAAAATTTCAACGAATTTCAAGTACGGGACTGTGGAAGGTGACTCCAGCATCGCAAAGACGAAACAAAACATAAACATATGGCTGGACAATGAATGGTTCAGTACCAAGTTCATCGGATTAGATGCATCAGGTCACTTTTTAGAGAAATAATTGTTGTATCGTGCAATTTGGGGTGAAAAGAATGTAGAAAATCGAGGCAGTTTCTTGAAAGTGCTTATGTAAGTTATGTTGAAAAATTGCTATGATGTTTCCCCATTTCATCCCATTTTTACGACGATTGTTGGAATGTTCGAACAAGAAGATTGTGATACCCATTGTGAAAAAATTCGTAACACATTTAGACGAATTTTATTGGTGAGATTTTGAAGTCTTATTCTATTTTTTACACTTGTGTCCTAAGTCTCTTCTGTCAGTTGGTATCGAAATGAGCCATTTTATAAAATCGTGTAAGTTACTAAAAAATAATGAGAAAAATTCGGCAATCCTAAGTTTCCATTTTCATTACAGCTTTAATATCTAAACGAAACCACATGGTCCAATCGATAAGTTTTTCCCACTGCTTTGCGATAATTCAGCTAACAAACGGTCTAGGATCGTATTAGGATCTATTTCAGTAATCATTCTCAATTTTTTTTCAACTTTGTCATTTTGAAAGTTTTGTATTGGTGTTTTTCGGTGAAACGCTTCATTTTGACCAGTTCTACATTCTGTTAAAAAAAGCCTCACCTTTAAATACACCCTGTATGTGTTGATGGGCTTTTCCTTCATCAGTGACACTTTCCATGGCACATGCAGTCCCACCTTCATTGGTATGAACAGCATATCAGCATAAACGGTTCTTTAAATGATGTTGTCATAGGGCTTTCTGAGTGAGCACAATATCATAAAACACGAACAATGTTTTTTGGACAAAATGCGAAGCATCAAAATTTAAACTATGTTAGTTATTGCGTTTTCGAGCCTTCGATTCGGAATATCAATTCAAAGCGTTAATTCTAATTTTCTTTCACTTTCAGTTGAATATTATGAAGTAACAACTCATATGGTTTTCTTGCTTTATGTAATCAGCCATCTTCAGCATAGTACCATAGCGAATATGTTCGAAACACCAAAAAAAAAAAAGGAAAATTTCTAATGGAACACTGTATTTTCTCGTCGTTGGTCTTTTGAAATAGTGTTTCCAAAAACCCTTCTTCGTTTAACCTTACTCATCTTCAATCTTACTATACCATGCTCTGATATTCAATTAGGATGTATAGCTTTGCATAAGGACAGTCTCGTTCGTGTACCTACAATGTTTTCACTAGTGAATATGAATATATTACATATAGTCATATTTTCAAAAACATACAAATGAAACCGCATCAGAAAGCAATGAAAAGTTTTTACAGAAAAAGTAAACACTTAAAAGTCTAAAGAGAGTACATAATAGGTTTGCATAAAAAGTGTAGCACTTTTCTACACTCGATTTGATTTACACCAGTGTAGAGGAAGTGTAGTTTATCTACATATAGTCAAAAGGAGATGTAGATAAACTACACCTCCTCTGTAAATTCAATCAGCAAACAAATACTAAAATCGAGTGTAGAAAAGTGCAACACTTTTTATGCAAACAAAAGGACCAAATATCCACTCATTGATCAAGGAATGCGGTCGAATCAAAGAAGTAGAGCGCCATCTATCTTTTGAATAATAAGGGTTGCTGCGTAACACGTTAGAAGACAGCTCAGGAAAACGAAGGTCCGATCCAATATTTTTTGAAATTACTAGTTACCAAAATTATTTTAAATTGGGACAAGAACCAGGGAGATTATACTTCGATCTCCTTGGACTGAAATCTGTTTGTTCATCATTGAACCATCCACTTGGCTAGACGTCAGCTTTAAGATGTGGTGGATGCGCTAAGATGAAATTCCCACGTACCAGCATTGAATAAGGATGGTACCTGGAAAGTGTGTACAAAGATCACTGAACTCGATGGAGTTCTAGGTATGGAGAGTTCATCATTGAATAAAGAAATGGTGGCCCTCGTAAACTACTGACAGTACAACTGATGGTAGTTTTATGAAGGGCACCTAAGGAATGGACAAATTCAACTAGCAGATGGCGTTTAGGACATCGCCATCTGCCTATCTACTTCATAGATCCTAGTTTTCAATAAGACTGCATGAACTCATCCTAAAATAACTAAACTAGATAGTATATTTTAGTTGTACGCTGCCATTCTCTTTCTTTATTCAATAGAGTTCTACTGATAAGGAGGTACAAGATGGCGAAACAAACGACGAATCCAGTTAATCACAGGTCAAACAAGGGAGATTCGATTGATCTCAGTTTGCCAAACTGGGCTGAATAGAGGATAATAAGCAAGTCTCGTTGCATTCAGTTCAGAGTTTGACATGCACCTGCTCCCTGCTCTATTGAGTTAGGCGAGGGCTATGTACCAAATTAGGAACCAAGTTGAAAAAATTGATATTTTAATTAATTTCTTCGAGTTTTATTTGATATTTTCACTCCTCAAAAGTTAATTGGTGTAGTTTTTTCCATTCAAATTGAGTGGCAATAGCATATACTAATATAAAAATGATTCCTAACGGTGTTTCTGAAAAGATCCCAAAAATAATGATGCATGAAAGGATATATGTACTGACAAGGAAATCTAATAGAATTCTGTTGCCTTCAATCTTATTACAATTAGAAAAATTACCCTCAAACTTTATTTTCTCTAATCTCCTCTGCCCTACTCCATACTTCACTTTTTTTGTAGTCAAAAGCCTTAACAACATTAGAAGTCTCCTGAAAATCTGTTTGGTCCAGTTGATGGTCTCTGGTTGGGTCAATCCGCAGATTTAAAAAAAGATTGATCAGGTTTAGATGACGCGCGAACAACCCAAAAACTCGAAAAATGTCAGATATTCGAAAATTACTATCTGTATATCATTAATGATCTGTTATATTTTAAATTACTTCTTTTCATGTTTAAATGAGGAGTTTGTCATGGACCCCTTTATGGGAGGTGTAAGGTATTTGTTTTTTTTAAATTGGCAACCGTAACTCTTCGTTACATGTTGTTGCTGAGTATGATTTTATGATTGATAGGTTTTTTATCAACCCTTTTCTTATGATAGATTGAGTATTTAATACTCAATGCTTGTATTGAATTCGAGTTTTACTTTTTTTATACATGTATTGTGAGGTCAATGATATACTACGACTTTTTCGTAGGGTACCAAAATTGACTGAGGAACGTAGGTATCAATTTTTTGTAATTGTGACGTCCACTTCAGATTCATCAACTGATACATGAAAAGTTAGGCAACTTGAAATAATAACTGACCCGTTCGCGCATTTCCCTACAAAATACTTAATACCGAATATATGCATTCAATACGTTAATTTTTCTTACCCTGTATTTGTTAAAAAAAGGCCCAGTTATAGAAAAATCCATTAAGATTTGATGACCCATCAAAATTTGAAACTGTCATTTTTGTAGGGAAAAATGGAGCATTAACATTTTGATGGAGTATTAAATTTTAATGGACTTTCCTGCAACTGGACGAAAAACATCGAAATCCACCGAAAAAAGTTCATCAGATCTTATAACTCTAGAACAAACTTATAGCTCAATTTCCTTTTTGCTTCCCTAATTTGTCAATTTAGTAATAATTATTTAGTCAACCGCTTCAACTCTGGTCCTCACCATCATCAAAATTTCAAAAAAAAATCGAAAATAAAAGTTTGAATGAAACAAGAAATTTACATATTCTACGCACTGCCAGGTATAAAATATCAAATTATTAGTATCTTAAAGGAGATTGAGAAAGCTATTTGAAAAGCTTCCAAACATGTTATTATACATAATTCAGATACTTTTAAAATATTTTTCTCTCATTCACCACCTACAGAATTTTGAAAAACATTTAACAAAAATAAAATCCTGTTATGCTATGGAATTGCCGCCATGTTGGAATTCGTCTATCGATCTAACCTATAAGTATCAAACTAATTTATTTTTTAATTTTCCTAAGAAATAGCTTGATTTTTCGAGATTTAAATAATTACCAACGAATAGAAAGTTTCAAATTAATTCGAAATCAAATGAAAAATGAATAAATAATTTCAAATTGCTTTGTGAAGAACACTTAAATGCAAATCTGGTTACTTATCAGTTTTTGATTACAATTTAAGTATGTTTACTTTATAAATCTTTTATCTATGGGTAAACTTAAAAAAATTGAAATATTTTTTTTAACCAAAGGTACAAGTTTTCTAAGCATCAAAGATGGATCGAAGAGAAAAAAATAACCAAAATACATAAAAATTCTCGAATATATTTTCATGAAATTCGGACATATTGCTACCACTTGGGAAAATAACGCTAGTTATTTGAGGTCGATATGAACCAAGGATAAAGTATGTACAAGTTTTATTTGGAATACAAATTTCAAAACTCATGTTAACTGTTAACAAATTTTCATTAATTAAAATCTTTTGGATTTACTTCCATAACATTTTGCATTCAAAGATTTTTATAAACTAAAAAATGTTCTTGATCAACAAGATAATTCGAAGAAATGATACAACCATACAACTTACTTATTTTGCCTAATGATATAAAAATTCAGAAATAAATTCAAGTTTAATATACAAGTTCCCTAATTTCATTTGGTAAGATTTTTACATTCAGTTCAAAATATAAATTATAAAAGACTCAAAGCAACATAGAAATCATTCATCAGAAAATGAAAGGTTCATTTATTCCGACAATACAGGGTGACTAAATTTACCTATTCTTTTATGAATATCCACAGGCCTTACAGCAAAATAATACTTATTCTTATCAGCGAACTGAGTTAATGTACAAGCCATTGGCAAAGCCATAGCTTTAACATCACCCACCTTCCTCCACATATCTGTGCTTGGAACAGCTGAAGTTTCTTGATAGGCATAAAGTTGATAACTGGCAATTGCTTCATAGTTCCCAAGGTCATAGGGCATCCTCCATTGCAATATTATACCTGTAGCTGTTTTTCGTATAGAGAGTACTGGTTTTGGTGGAATTGCTTTAAGGTTTTTATCATTTGGACCTTGAACTGCTGGTGGGTTAGGTAACGGAGCTGGGTGTTTGTTAGATGATGGGGTTGAATTTTTGTTCGCCTTCAATAAGGAATTGTGAGCACTTGGTTTAGGTTTTATGGGAATAGTCCCAGTAACTTTTGGTATTACAGACACTGAAGAAGAATTCAAAGTGTTTATAACCCCGTTAGTTGGTTGAAAGTTCACAAGGAGGGCTTTCTGGCCAGCTGATGTTGTCAAAACTCCTTGTTTTAACTGTGAATTTGGCTGCACTACATACATGAGCTGCGGAGTGGTTGTAGAAACAACAGAGGGTAACACAGACGAAGCAGTACTCTTAGGAACACTATTGATCCTGACTCCTTGTGGCACGATAGACTTCACATTCTTATTATTTGATTTCTTGTCGTCTTCATCTGTTAAGTCGATGAAAGATCCAGATGTCCTTGGCCTCTTTTCTGGAGGAGGAATAGGTTTAGGTGTAACATTTGTCCTTTGTGCTGCATTATTATTATTATTATGTACTTGGACAGTTTTCACTGGAGTTCTAGTTCTATTTTGCAAGGCTTGAGTCAAAAGTGTTGTTGGCTGTTTTTGCGGACTAGGTTGCATTATAGTTCTATTAGGGATATTATTTGGAACATTACGTGTTTTTGGAGTGCTTGCTTGCGTTTGAGTAGCAGTTATTTTATGAGGTGTGGGCAGTGACCTACGTTTAGCTAGGTTAGGATCATTTGCTGTAGGTAACCTGACTTGCAAACCCACTGATCTGGTTATTTTGACAGGGAGGACAGGCTTTATTCCATTTGAAGCTAAAATTTCATTCATCAATTTCTTATTCACAATTTCCAAGTCTTTTATTTGTTTAGTGAGGACCGTTTGGTCTCTCCTGAGGGTCTCGATTGTCTGTTCTTGGATTTTAAGTTGGTGATTTGTTTCTCCAAGTTCACTTTTATGGAGAATAGCCTCACACAATTTTTGAATACAAAATTCTTCCAAATCGGCCCTGGTTAACTTTTTCAAATGAGATTTTGTCATGAACTTGGAAAATGAAATGAGAGATTGGAGTTCTGTTATATCCCAAGAATCCATTTCAACATCATCTAATAAGGTATCGACTAGTCTAATTCTTTTCGATGAAGGTTCAATATCAGAATTGGAAATATTTCTTTTGCCTAATTTTTCTGTTTTTTGTTCACAAGTTTCGGAATCTTCGGAATTGGTTATTTCTACATTGTCTTTTTCCTTATCTGTTTCGTAGTTTTTAGGTGTTAAATTATCCCTATCACTTTCTTGTACGCCATTCTGTTTTTCTGAATCAGATATTTCATTTTGTACGTTTTCCAATATTTCCGATTCTGTTCTACCATCTTCATCTGAATTATCTGAATTAGATGTATCATCTGTATTCTCTATATTGTCAATACCTTTAGAATTAGAATCATCATTTTCTTGTTCCAATTGACGTGCATCTTCTGCTATATCAGCATCATCTTGCGCTGAATCTTTGATCATAGATATATCAAGAAGATCATCGGTATCAGGATTGGAACTACTTGAATTTTCATCACATTTTTGAGAGTTCGTGACTGATACAATGTTCTTTTCAATATTCTCTTCAGTTGTTTCACTGGAATCCTCACCATTTACTGGCAAGTTCTGATCCGTATTGACAGTCTGCTCTTCCACCACACTATCACTCACTTCGGTTTGCTTATTTTCACTTGCACTCACAGAGATTGTTTCAAGTTTTTCTTCGCCAGATATTTTGTTATTTTCATGGTTCTCAATTTCATCACATTCATTCAAAAGACTTTCTTCAATATTGGGATCCAATTCTTCTACACTATTACCCAAGTCTTCTGAACCTTCATTAATATGTTTATTCAGTATTTCATCCTCATTTTCACTTGATGCATCAGAGTTCAATTTATTTTCATCACTAATAGTTTTTTCAGATATTATATCCTCAAGATTTTCTTCCTGAGTGCATTGTGTGTTATCTGCTTCTTCTATATCCAATTTTTCTTCTTTAACCTTATCACATGGAATATCTTCTTCAAAAGTTAACTGACCATCATCATTATCTTTTTTCTCTTCAACAGATTCTGTGTTTTCCTTGTCTAGAACTGAAGTTGGGCTTTTGCGTTGTCCTTCTTCATTAATTTCTTCATTGGCCTCATCTTCAAATTCATTTGTTATTTTATCGTCACTTTTATTATGCTCTTCATCTCCTTCTAAGAATAAATGAAAACTTTCTTCATCCGAATCCTTATCTTCGTCTACAGTTTCGAAAGATTCCATCAATTCGGTTGTTTCCGACATCTCCTTGGTTTCTAAAGGCGACTGAACAGCTGACATTGTTTTGTATTTTGAAAATGTTCATTAAAACATGCGTCAAATTATAAATTCTATGCACTTATCACTTATGTTTGAATCGAGTTACTCAGTTACCCTGTACGGAACGTCCTTCAATGTTAGGTTAAGTTTGGCATAGATAAAAACGACTTCACCGTTATAATTTAAACACAGACGCCGCATCCAACGCAGAGAGCCGGACAACACTGACTAGAGAAACATCGTTGCCGATCTTCAATACACATGCGCAGAGTTTCGTTTGATCCTCTATCTCGCTTCAGTTAATTTTCCTCTCCACGAAATACCTCCAAGTTGTGGCACAAAATTATAGATTAATTGATCACTTGATCCAAAACTGGATAATTTTTCCAATGATATCTGAGTAATTACTAGAGACATTCAACTTTCGCACTTGAAAAGATCTTCACACAAAAAAGGTTGGCCAAGATGCATTTGAATCAATACACGATTCAACTGGTTCTGCCTTCTGCCCCGTCCACCGCTACTGTTACCAGGCAAAAATATGACCTTCGGTCCCCTTGAGGCTTTATCTGGCTCAGTCGACCAGATATATATTCCTCGGTTTGAGCGTTGGCTGGAAAGTGGAAAACTTCCTCAATTTCAGTGAGATTCCGCTTTGGACCGAAAAGTCAGAATGAGGTGATTGATGAGTTGGCCTTGAAGCAACTCGAAAACAGAGGATATGTTTGATTCACCAAGATGATAAAACATGGATACCAAAAGCCACCAAGAATGACCATTGAGGTTTCTCAGCAATGATCGGCTTATTGAAACTATCCCAATATTTTCAGTTCTGTAGAAAGACATTAGGTCGTCCGATCCTTTTTCATCAATATTCCCAACTTTTTATTTTGAGTAGATTTGCGCCTACTGAGGAAAAAAGGTGAAATAGCTGTGTCCGAAGGAACCTAACCAAAACAATTATTCTGTATGAAAAAATTTGAAGGGGGGGATTTAGGTGATTGTCAAATGGTGTTGGCTTCAATCCACCATATCTGCTACTTTGATCCTCTTATATAAATTTAAGTTACGGGGTATGAATTCAAATATTTTGCATTCCTCCCATATCCTATAACACTCCCACCTATGCCAATACGTTGATTAGTATAGCAAATTTTAACGATTTCCATGATGAAAAAAAAAATGGGGTAACACCAAAGAAGGTTTGGTCTTTCCGAAAATTACTCGGTAACAAGCTCTAATGACGACCGAAACAACAATAGAAAAAATTCCAAAATCAGTATTACCAAGCGGACATGTGGAATTTCCTTCCGTTGGATGCATAAAAAATAAAACGAAACTAAACCAAAGGTTTAAATGTTTGTCAGGTCTGTTTGAATTTTATCAGTTTCTATTGACCTGGTAGTCGCAAATTTATGAATTTGAGGATTGTTCTCATGGTGACTGGTAGTCAAGATAAGGCGTGGCTTGCATTACATTCGTCCAGACAAATAGTCGATATAATTGTTGGAGCTTGGAGCATTGCCCGAACTGACGCCGCGTCGTAGCAGTGCTACGGCGTTTGCGCCGTGCCATCCATATCAAGTGTTCAAGGCTGCATTCGAGGAAATTCAGAAAATATATAGGTATTATCGACGAAAACAACGATACGAAAAGTAAAAGCTATATGCAAACGGCAAAACACCCACCGCATTCCTCTGAAAATGCTAATTAATTAAACTGATGTACTATGATAAATACCAAACATCCTATTCCAAACTCTGAAACCACCAAACTCCGTGTTGCATTTGGACTAATAATGACAAATTATCCCAATACAATTGGCCAAATAACATGAAGAAAATATAAAAGTCTCGAAATTAACAGAGCGATGCGTTGGTGTTGGGCACCGAAAAGCTATTTATGGCTGTTAAGGCAGTAGACGTCTGCATGAGGCTGAGGTGTGAATGTTGGCGGAATTGTACCCTCAAGGGCCTCAGGTACTTTTTTAATTGTGATTATAGGTGCGCAATACGTCCATCAGGATCAGAAACAACTAAACTCAGTAATGCAACTGGCATGTTTTCATCAGAGGATGAATTAACGAACTGAATCCTTGTTTCTATTCTAATCACGAAGTTTCGGCCAATTCATTGGGAAGTTATTCATAAACCAATTGAATAACAGAAATGATTGAGCGTTTAAGCCGAAATTTTGAAGAATTTCGACAGAATCAATGGTAATTGACAATTACATATTTCAAGGAACTGAGAAACAAAGAAAGAAATGTACCTCGACGATCATCCCCATGTTGATGTAAAGTTGAAATTGTCATCATAAATGCAGTACCCATTTCGTTTATGATGGGAATTAAATAACTCATTCGCTTATCGGTATGTTTGGTGCATGCGCCTCTGAAACCGAGTAGGAGGCTCTGGGGGGCAGAGGCCAGCTGGTGGTCCTCTCTTGACGAATTCCTTCCTTCGTAGGCTTCGTAGCATCGATCGTTTGGTTATGTACCCACCTCCAAAGAAAACACCAACTAGGTCCTTACGTTTGGTGTTGTTTGGATCGTGTTTGATATTTTACATTTATCCCCGTCAAAAATTTTTATTCTTCATTATAACGTAGGAACTGAAGGTGTATCAGCACTCCAGCAGAATTTTTAGGAATTCCCCCTACAGCAAATGTTGGAAATCTGAAGTGAATAAAGAATCGCTATATGTGTAGACCTCCAGGTACCTGCATTGTTCATTCTTGTACCTATGCATTCCAAATATTACATTATAGTGAAATAATGATTATATTGCAATTACGTCTGAACATTAATAGAATAATGGCCAATTTCAGCTTCTTACAGTAAATTCGATCAGGAGTAACATAACTTACGTTATATTTTTACCTAACAAAGTAAGCTCCTTCATGTGGCCGACCAGCATAGAAAGGTTCTGTAAGGTTCTATAGAACCTTAGAACGGCTTATAAACCGTTGGCAGGTACAAACCACTACTACTAACCCAGCGCACAAACAAGCCTCCATAAGACAAACGAAAACTCATCCATTACTGTGCTCACTCTGTGAGATCAGAGCAAAAAGTTCCTCTTTGATCATAGTGTCAACTCTACTTCCTGTATCTTTAACATATATTAGCGAATTAGGAATTATGGTCTATTCCAAATATTATAGAGATCTATAATCTTTGGTCTATTCCTGCAAGGCAATGACGTCACAAATCAGTTACCTCCACCGTTGCCAGACTGTCGAAAGTATTCCTCCTTTCGTCCACGTAACGAATATTAGTGTTTAAGAAATCGAATTTTTAGGACCATATTTCGAAAAACGTATTTTCTCTTGTGTATTTGACGAATATTTATGTTTTATTTAAATTAATATTTCATATAAGAGCTGGAATACATGGTACACTTATTAATGGTTTTCATTTTTGAATGTTATCATTAACAATAAGATTTTTTTTCATATGACCTCATGTTAAATGATCCAGCAAAACAATAAATTGTTAGGCAATCTCACTTTAATCTTTTTCTGTTAAAATAGTCACTTTGATAAAAAAAACTTAGCTTAAAAAAGAGTAGGTACAATAAAAGAAGATAATGAAAACGAATATTCGATGAGCATAACTAGGATAAATGGCAGTTAGGAGCCTCGTAAGTTAGTTAATTAATTTGGAAATTAAAAATGTTAATGGCATAAATATTAAAAATCTATTATCGATGAATATTTTTGTGTTTCTACATTATTTCTTCTTTAGCCCAAGTATATCATCAGCGTATACTTCACGCTACATACCTATTATATTTTTTTTAATTCATCGTATGTATTGGACCAGAGGTTTTGATAAATGCGATTTAACTGTGCCATTCCAAGATCTGGAATCTTTGACAATACATGTATATTCAAAAAACTGTGTTATATAAAGAGAATCTATTCGTAGACCTTTTAATTTAAAATTTGTAGCCTCCAAAAAAGAATTTGAATCGTGAATATTTCCAGGGGATGATTTTTCAAGACTTTCGACCTGAATCAACCATTCCCGAATAAAAACATCATCAAATAGTCAAAAATATAGCAGCGGTGAAATAAATGTTGGTGTATCATATAAATTACAGAATCTTGGATTTCTGAGCCCGATACTGAATAGCAGTCGGTTCTTAAACAGCCATATCCAAAAAAAAAAATGATATAATGGTCATGTGGCATCCGCAACTCCAGAGCAACGTAGAACCAAAAAGTTGATCTTTGGTAGAATGGTCAACTCTGAATGGCACACCAGGTACACAACCATTGTTTACTAGAACTTGTTGGTGAAATGAGACAGCAATCTGTTACCTGCTCTATTGTGCTCTTCCCGTTGTAAACTACATAGTCCCTTTGAGTGTTCAACAATTCGAATACTCAAAGATTGTACACAACTGAAAATTTCAACTCACAATAATGAACTGAATAACCAAAAGTCAGCAGCATGTTAAACTCCAGAAAAGTTTAAAAAAATAATTATGGGGGAAATAATCCCAGGTCACATCAGTTGACCGAGATCTTTGTATATCAGTTGTTTACGAAGCCTTCATAATTGCTCATAGAGTTCCGGATGAAAAAGGAATTAGAGGGGAATGGAATTTGTGGTTCTGAGTACCTTAAGCACAGGTTCAGACATGCTGGATACTGGCTGATAATTTCCCTATACTTGCAAATGGAAGCGTTTCTGATACGAGAGGAAAAAATGTCGAGAAATATTGATAATGATGGCGTGAGCCACATGACGAATATGTAGGTACTTGTATACATATTATAGTGGACAGAAATGTTTTCTAGAAAAATAAAAAAGACAGTTTGAGAATAATAAGAGACACACGATAACTGAAACCCAAAAAAGTTTGAAGGTACCTAATTCAGGAATATCTGATATCTGAGACGTACAGAATATGAGAATGAGAAGGCGTAAAGAAGAAATTCAAAATGGGATAAAGGATCATGATACCATGACCGGATACAAGAGGTCATTGGCTTGAAGCATTCCTGTGAATCTTTTATGAGGCATGTATTGTTCTCGAGTTGTATAAGTAGGTATTATATCTATTTTTTTGACTTTGTTGTAATCTTCTTTATATAATTAGGTAACTCAATTGAGGTTTTGATCCTCACCTAGTGCGACGAGTTTACTGGTCAAACTCTGTTTATCGTATATTATACAGGGTGTTTTAAAAGGTGAGGCTTTTTTTTGACGGAAGATTGTCATTTTGAAAGTTTTTTATAGGCGATCTTTGGTGAAACGCTCCATATTGACCAGTTCTACCTCACCTCCAAATACACCCTGTATTATAATCATAACAAAGTCCCTTTGATCAATATGGCTCTGCTTAATTCGGATCCCCACCATCCGTTTGGGGATTTAAGAAACAGAGCAACAGTCCACCTACTTATAAATATAATCTCCATAATGGTAAATAGCAGGAAAGTTCAAACTTACTGGGGCGGTGAAATCCGCAGCGGAAGAGAACAAGAGTGCTCAAGGAGAAGTCGATTGCTGCGTCAGATACGTAACCAGGTGCCGACCACCTTCAGAGAATTCAAGGCGAAAGCATAGTTTCCGATGGATAAAAATATCTGCCGATAGAGGTCAGGACTGTAATTGGTGCTACGTTATGACAGTTGTTTAGGAGAATATCTTCATGAAATCCTTTGAGAATACAAACGGCATGTTTCGACGTTTTAAAGATCATCAGGGAACAGGAAACAAGACCTCACATTGAGAGAATCATATCCTAAGCACTTGAGGTATTCGGAAATCAACTGTTTTTTTTTCATACATTATCTTAAAATAAAAGTCGAATCACCAGGTCCAATATGAACATACGGTATATGAGAGACAATGAGAGGGCCCCCTTTCTCCATTTGGTCATATTTAGTCTGAGTCCAAATCATCCATTTAAAAATATGAGTGAAGGAGAGTAGGCCAATAGAGAAATATGAGATTTTCTCAAGTCTGACAGATTGATATTAGGCATATGATACCCCTAACCAAGTATCCCTACCTATTAAACAAAAACGAGGATAGGATAGGCCAATATAAGTGAGATCAGCGAGTCCAAATAGTAGTATACAGGGTATTTGACTCGTACCTAATATTTCAACAGTAGATTCTTGAGGTCACAAGAAACACTTTTTTTCTATACCATTTTTTCCGATTCGGCCCTGATAAAAAGATAAAGCCATTTTAAGTTTTCATAATGAGCTGTGCCACCCCTGGAATAACAAAATTACCTTCATAATAATTAGTTAATTCTGTGATATTACATACGTGAATCTTTTAAACAGAGCTTTATTGAGTCAACGTATCCAATTTTTCAAAAAAATGGTAAAAGAAAAAAGGGTGTCTTCTGATCTCAAGAATCTACTATTGAACTATTTGTACGAGACAAAGACTCACCCTGAAATTTTATTGATTACATGTTGAAAAGTTTAGGGCAGGGAATCGAAAAGAAATGATAATCAACGTAAAAAATATATAATGAAAAATTCACGGCATACAGACAAGAATTGAATTCTGAAAAAAATACCTTCCAGACAAAAGGAATCATCTTAATTTGCAATATCGATAAAAAATAAAATCTGACCGTTTTTACAAGCCGAAGCAACAAAAAACGTCTATCCATATCACAAAAATAAGTTGTTTTTTTAAATATCTCTCTTCATGTGCCTCAAATATTTTTTAAATTCATTATGAAAATTTTATACATATTTAATATCATAAATATCATAAAATAGTTTTTAGAAAAGAGGTCAATGCGAGTAGTGCTAAGCTAAACCAAAATGCAAAATCGAAAGTACAAAGTCTAATGCCAATCCATATTTTAATCCATGATTTAAAACTGGTTATTATTGGCTGTTTTGATGGTTCCAGATCGGTTCAACACAGTCGCACATCCATTTATTCAGAGTGAGCGTCCCACAACCTTGGTGTGTTCTCATCTTCAAAATCCATTGATGGTAGTTTCGCAGACTCATTAAGAACTCAGACCTAAGAAAGTAAGTACACACAATCTAATGGTGAGTTTATGCAGAGTTACCAATACCTAATACCTAAGAAAAGGACCAATCATGTGTATCTGGTACCTATATATACACATGTTTTTATTAGACCGTTAGATTGGCCTTAGATGGCTATGTAAGGCAGATATATAGTTCACGATATAAAAAAAATTGCGAAATGGATGGCAAAATGTCACTAGGCTTACTGAGCCTTGAATTCTACCTCTACATCCCAGAAATAAAATCCTAAGAAGTTCGAAAATTGCCTAGAACAGTTCATGATACGCAGAAAGTAATTTAATGTTGTATTGTTTTATGTGGACTATGTCAAAGGTGAAAAAGTCAAGCTGGATATTATGATGGGTTCTTTTGCTGCAGAGTTGAGAAGAACCATTGAGTATTAAACTTCTAATACTTTTTTAATACTCAACGGAAGACCTAAGTCCTAAGAAAGGACCATATCCTGCTTGGCCATTTGCTGATTATATTATTGGTCCATTTTAAAGTTTGAGTTCTTAGTACCCTACCTCAATTGACGCCATTTAATTACCCAGTAGTCTCTGGGCGTTTCATCCAGAAAATATTCAACAGTTCACTCAGAGGACGAAGTTGTATTGTTTGCACAGGTTATAGGGTAATGCCACAACACACAATTCGGATGTTGCCGTGTAAACAATTCGTGGTGATATAAAGTTAAATCCTGATGAAACAACACAACGGTTCCATGGAATGCTTTCCAAATAAATCGCATCTTTCGAATACCCTCTTCCTATTATATAATTCCTGATTTTACTAGGGAAATATTAACGGAATTTTCAAAGCCCACTGCGCTACAAGATTCCTTGCAGAATTGAAGAAGGTGTAGGTACTGCTTCATGTCATGATAGAATTTTAGATTTCCATTACTTAATAAGTGGTAGAGCTAAGCCAAACCTATACAAACTATAAGGAGTATTATAATGACAAAAGATATTTTTATTTTCACGAGTCTAATTTGAACAATTGAAAAATGTTTTTCTCCAGGTTTCTTTTGCACAATTTTCAATCCTCGAGATAGGAGAACCGTTTGCCGAATGTTGTTACGTTATCAGCGCCATCTCATTGTCAAATGTGGCAAACACAGGCCAAAATGTATTACTTTTTTGAGAGATATGAGGGCGTCTTCCATCTTTCTTCTCTATAATCTTTGGTATAATACATAAATAAGAAAGAAAATTTCTTGGTAAACAAATTTTATGAGTGGCTTCTCATAACCCTTGCAATTATAGAGAAATACCAACGAAATTGTTTTCATAGTCTTTTTGCTCCTGCAGAATGTATGCTGAATTTATTTTTCGTCAGTCTCAATTAAAAATTGCTATTTGGGTGTCATTTTTATGGGGCTATTCATTTACACCCTGTAATATGAAGTTCTAAAAGGTTATATTTTCTTTCATAAAGGGTTAATAAATGACGAATGAATGAACCTACACCCTAGGCTTCGGTGACCTGAATTCATGTGTTTTCTCTAGCTAGGTTAGATACCTACTATGTATCGATTCTTCTGGTTGCTTCGCTCCTTGAGCAGAGTGGGTGGTGGTTAAATGACAAATTTCCTCATCTTAGGCCATTGTACTAAGCTTGATTTAGAAAAGCATGTTAATTTATTCGAATTTGTGGGAGAAAACCCTTACGCTTATTATAGCTACTAACTACATACTGTATATGTATGTAGTTAGTATACTGTATACTACTGTATACAGGTTATCCCAGGATAAATGCGAATGAATCTGGATATAGGTTCAGAACATTAAAATAAGAAGAAAAATTCCCATGCAGGTATATGTCTGGAAATGCTTCGTTGAAGAATTACGTTGCTTCAAAGATGAGCAAATGAAATTTTGCAGACTTGCAGAGGTATTAAAAAGCGGAAAGTTTTATTTCCAACGCTTTTTTGTAAAGCTAATAGAATTAGAGTAATCGTAATCGTAATGGAGTAGCGCTCCATGGCGCGGACACCCTAAAAAAAATCATATAAAAATTGCACGAAATCAAATGAAGTTTTTTAAAATGATTACGCCAATTGAAATGAACAGGACATAAATTATTTAAAAGAAAAACTAATATAACTGCATCTTATTACCAAATACCTAAAACGTGTATTTAGTGTTTTCTTCTCTTCAACTTTTTTTAGACTCAACTCCAGCTATAATAGTTCTGCGCCACGCCTTTCCACCCTAATTCGGCATGCTTGTTAGGACTACTTACCGATGGAGTTGATGGGAAGCAAGAACACGAGAAACAATTCTGCGAAGCGATGGTACTTACCTATTCTTCGTTAACTACGGGTTGTGGTAATAGTTTTTCTTTGTGGACGAAACTTCAGCTCACGTAAGTAGCTGTGATGATTAATCAATCGAGTTAAGTCCAGTTATTTGGCCTACTTTCATTTCATTACTCTTTCCCCCACCCATTAATTGTTGCTCAACCTTGTATTTGCACATCTCACATCGCACGACTGGAAATTGCACAGGTTGTCATGCTCAGCTAATGTTGTTGATGTTTATATGACTATTATAAAACCAAAGATTGGTCCAAATAGGTACCAATACCTACCATATAAAACCACACTTGACGAAACCAAGTGTACCAGCAGAAAATGTACAATGCTTATTAAGAAAAATAGTATACAGTGTAACATAATTAGAACCGATTCCTTGAAATATTTCGAATGCATGACCATTGTTGATTCAACCTAAATGTGGTTCAAACATTCAAACCCATCAGAAAACTAAATTGCATAACGTCAACAACGTGGCTTATCATCGGTTAATAGAATGGTTTCACTATACATGGTACCATTATAGGAAGAAAGTAATTGCTTATAACATTTTTTGATCATTGGTGTTTAATCTAGATAACTTAGGGTAAAAAAGAAAAGATGATTCCACTATTTTTGAGAATGCTGATGTAGAAAGTGTATTACAGGAGTTGCAAATCCCACGGCAGTATATCATCTTTTCTTTTTTTTTGAATAATTTTCTAACTAATATTTCAAAAAACTGTTTACAAAATCTTCACTCCCGAAAAGCGAGAGAATGCATGACACAACCACCTAAACTTAATGATGCACAATGTTAGAGGAATATAAATATTTCATCACTTTCTGAATTAAGAAATGTGTCGCAATTTGAACACACCTAATTACTCAAAACTTGCTCTGCAAGTTTGCTCATTTCACAGACATCTTCAACATGTTTTTCATGTGAAAGAACAGTTGTTTCCGTATTCTCATTGAAAAAACTGCTCGTACTTATGGGAGGTTTTGGGACAAAATAAAACAGGATAGTGCTAACCCAAATAATGCTGATTTTTTCACATTTTCTCTCCTCCGCATTTGTGGAAAGACTTATACTTAGTATACATACATACATACCTGGTAGGTATGTAAATCAAAATTTAAAGCTACATGTACCGATACATGATGCGGAGCTGTTTTATTCAACCAATGCTTTAGCGGTTCAACTTGAAGTCTTTGTATCAGATCGCGAGCATTTTGATTTTTAATTCAATCCTAAACCACCGTGCGGATTGTTTTAATCATTAAACTCAAGAAAAAGTTCAATAAAGCGTGTTGAGAATTTGTAAACGAAAACCTAGGTTGTCGACTACGAAATATAAATAGAAATTATCATGTACCCCAACGGGATCAGGCTAAGATTCTAGGTTATTTGTTCTAATCTGATCCAAGTTATTAATCACTCAAGTGATTTCTATTTAATTAATAAATTCTCAACTTTCAAGTTTAACATTGCCATCTATCGGTGCTACCTTCAACCGAAAATCTTTCCTGATCTATGGATGAAGTTGAGTGGTTGTATAATTTAACTACTGAGATGTCTAAAAACATCTTATTAACTATTTATTATTATATAATTTAGTCATTACGTTGATTTTCTAATCATTCATACTGAATTGTTAAAAAGAAAACCGAACATAGAATCTTTGTAGATTTAATCTTTAGTTCCTATGACCGGTAGATAAGTTAAGTTCTCTAACCTTAAAATTATTCACCTTGTTGACAAATCAAATCAACATAAACACATGTTTTTTGTGTATTCAGAATTCGACTGAAATGGTGAAGACTTAATCAAAAACACAAAATGGGTGATTCAGCAATTGTGGTCAAAGCGAAACCTGCAAGAAAAGTATTCAAAGCGAAAAAAATCACCAAGGTTCCGGATTATTTTCTCCAGGATCCCAAATTGAAGTCAGCTATCGAAGCTCTTCCGAATAATTATTCGTTCGAAATACCAAAAACCTTATGGAGAATAAAGGAAACCAATTCAAAAGTTGTAGCACTACAAATGCCTGAAGGGTTGCTCCTATATGCTACAACAATTGCTGATATAATCGAGGAATTCACCGAAGCAGAAACTATCATAATGGGCGACGTTACTTATGGAGCTTGTTGCATTGATGATTTAACTGCAAAGAGCTTGGGAGTTGACCTTCTTGTCCATTATGGTCACAGTTGCTTAGTGCCGGTTGATCAAACTAAAGGAGTGAATGTGCTGTATGTTTTTGTGGACATTAGTATTGATCCTCTTCATTTCTTGGAAACTATAAAATTTAACTTTCCTTCTGGTTCTAAGCTGAGTTTAGTTAGTACAATCCAGTTCCTAGCTACTCTACATAACATTGCAAATAAACTAAAAGAAATTGGCTATGACATAATCCTCCCACAATCGAAACCCTTATCTGCTGGAGAAATCTTAGGATGTACTGCCCCAGTCTTACGTTGTACAGATGCAATAATTTATTTGGGGGATGGAAGATTCCACTTAGAAGCAATCATGATTGCAAATCCTAAAATAAAAGCATATAGATATGATCCTTATGAGAAAAGTTTCACTCAAGAACATTACGATTATGACTTGATGAACTCGATAAGAAAAAAATGTATTGACGATAGCAAAAATTGTAGTAAATTTGGTGTTATTATGGGAACTTTGGGTAGGCAGGGAAATCCAAATGTAGTTGAACGATTGAGAAAGCGCTTAGAAGAAGTTGACAAAAAAGCAGTTGTCATTATGTTGTCAGAAATATTCCCAAAAAAGTTAGAACTATTCCCGCAGTTAGAATCTTTTGTACAGATTGCATGCCCAAGGTTGTCGATAGATTGGGGTAGATCATTCAGCAAGCCTCTCTTAACTCCATATGAGTTGTCAGTTGTTATCGGTGATTCGCAGTGGCATTCTGAGAAGAGTTATCCGATGGACTTTTATGCCTCCGGTAGCTTGGGTCCATGGACTCCTAACCACAAACCAGGAGAAATTAATACCGAAAAATGTTGTGGAAAGTGTGGATGAAAATATTTTTTTAACACGACAGCAATAATTGTTATTACCATGAACTTGACTGGTTCTATTGATGGTCTTCATAAAATTGAAGTGCAAATAAATATTTATTGTTATAATTACCAGATTTTAATTTTTTTATGCCTTTCAATTCAAGCCCATTTACAAAGAAAAGAAATTCGTTGGACGTTTCGGTAGTTATAGTTAATCCAAATTTCCGCCCAAATCACTTGAAATAAATCACCCTGTACATCGGAAACGAAGAGCCTTAACCCATATAAATTGTTAATTTCTGGTTGTCTATTTTTCAACTATGTTATCCATGGACCACCTATAGATACAGGGTGAAACTTTGACTCTTACAAATATTCTAACAGTATATTCTTGAGATCAAAAGAAGCACATTTTTCCTTTACCATTTTTTCCGAATCGGCTCGGTTTAAAAGATACAGGCTGTTGAAAAATCATAAAAAAATTATTTTTAGTTCTATCTCACAAACGGTTTTATCGAATCTTCCCATTATGACCATCATGTACCATAAAAATACCAAAAATTCAAATAACCCAACTCTTGAAACTGAGTTGGACGCTATCTAATGAATATTTGAACGTTTTGTAAAATAAAAGTATTTTCTTCATATTTTGTCGTATATCGCGCCGTTCTTGAGTAATTTGATATACAAAAATTAAAAAAATCCGCCGATGTGTATATGTCGTAGTCTTATTGTAAAATCAGTCATATTATAATAAGCCTAGGCTTTTTCAATACGACTAGGCATATTGCAATATCACAGCAATAATCCAGGATCTCACAGTTTGACTGACAATTTGAAGCGTATTATTATATTATTATTGTCAAAATTCAAAAACTCGCGAATACTTTGAATTCTGATTGATTATACCTCGATTTTCATTTACTTTGTTAGTTTTACAATTCGCCTAGTCATATTGAAAAAGCCTAGGCGTATTATAATAAGACTGATATTATGATAAGCCTGCGACATATACACTACGTAGTGTCACAGGTTTAGCTATTCTGAAGGTAATTTTGTTTTTCCAGAGGTGTCGCAGCTCATTACGAAAACTTAAAATGGCTATATCTTTTTATCAGTCCTGTCACTTGGGACAATTACCGCCCTTGTAGATTTCTTTGTTTCTTACCATTTATGAGTGAAGGGACAAGTTTGTACAAACTTATAAGATTGTGTAGCGTCTTTTCGGTTAGTTTAACAATTAATTCCTGTTGAGTTTGGCGTGACCAGAGCGTTTGAATTGACGGGAAAAATTAACGAAATCAGGAGAGTAAAAGCGCGTTTTTTATGGCCCTTATACTTTCTAGTGTCCTGTACATGTGTACAGGTGTTGTGCATGTGTAATTTTTTTTCTGGATACGTGGGATATTGGTATATTAGATATGTCATGAAACAAAAGGTTGTTTACAAATCAAATGGCAACACGAATCTCATTCATTCATTTTGTTGTTTCATGACTTGGGACAATGCCGAATAGATACAAGCGGCGCATTGGCAGCAGGAAATATGCCGATTTTTCGCAGGATATTATTATTTACGTTATTTCCACAAAGAAATCACCAAAGAATGAAAGAAATCAAAGTTCCCTTGTTTTTTTAGTTATTTTACATTTGAGTTGCAATATATTTTCTTTCGCTGTAATAGGGGTTTATCATTTAATATCCTCAGCGAATTTCAACTATATAATCACAAATTCTAATTTTTCAAAACTATACACCGTGCCAAGTGACCTATTTCATTTGAGAGTTGACAAATCAATGGATTTTAACTTGTGTCCCCCTAGCCTCCCAATTCGGTGGGGACTCGGGGCAAGTGTATTTTATTTTTTCAAAACTTATATCCGAATTCTGATGCATGATATGTATCCTAATCAATAGTCTGAATCATTAAGCATATTCGAACCTCTTTTTCAGATAAAAATAGGTCACCGTTTTGAAATTAGACAAGTTGAATAGGGAATACTCCTTCTTACGAAAATGATGTATTTTTTATGAAATATCTTTGAAACGTCACATTTGGAAATAACCATTTCAACCGTTTCCCAAAAAAAATTATTTTAAGCACTTAAAAATGAAAAATAAAAATGGGTATTTAAAGTTTAAAGCGTTTTGTGAGAATTGCATGAGCTGGCAACATCGACTGAAATATGCCTTGCTAATAAAGGACAACAAATGCATTATCTTGATGAGATAGACAAAGATGGCTATCTATGAAGTCTGCTACGAACAAGGAAGGTCGTAAAATTTTATGGGATTTTTATGGCTGGTTGCAGTTGAAGCTCGCCAGTAAGTACGCGCCCTGTAGATCAACAGCTGTTATTTTATAAACAAGCTGATCGGACATTGTTTTTTTCATTGTCTTGTATGCGCTGTTGCCAAATCGTAAACTCCGCACAAAGCGATTTAAATTTTATAACCCCATATTTGAAGGATGATTTTGAATAGTTTCCGCGGTGAATTTGAAAAAATCATGAATGAAACTCATAATTATTCAGTTTAAACTGTGATAATCCCAATTGAGAAGAATTCCCCATTCAACAATCGTCCCAAGTCGCCCGAATCTACAGGAAAAAATGGTTTCTTTTGACTTGAAGATTTAACTGTTGAAATATTTGTACGAATCAAAGACTCGCCCTCTGTAAATTGAACGAATTCAGATAAGATTCTGATCTAATCGAGAGAGAGAGAGAGAGAGAGAGAGAGAGAGAGAGAGAGAGGCGCTATTTAAGGCAGTCAAGGGATGGTTTCCAATCACTATTGAATAAAATTCTTGAAATAACGAACAGAAGCATTGAAAGAAAAGCAGGACCAAATGTTAATTTGATGATAATACTCATGTTAATGAGCAAAAAAAAAATCGTTACGAACATCGAACACGTACGGGAAACATCCTGTACATTGAGGTAGCTTTACCATATACGTCAAAAATCAGAGCAAGCCGTAAACGTAGAACCGTCGCGACGACTCCGGCGCGTGCTTGAATCGCTATTGATCGCACCACGAGTGCCGCGTACAATCGGGGGTGATTCCGAACGTACAATATTCGATTCAGTTCACCCCCAATAACGACCCCAAACAAACACAACGTCGCGCGACGCGAGCTGTCCTCTTCTTATACGGTTCCGGTGGGACGAAATGTCAAAATCGTGACTTCGAAGGAGACCAGAGGACCAGGATGTCCTCCATGTCAGCCCAAGGGGTCGTGGAGAGAGCCTCCGCGGAGCTCTCCAAACGCATCAATGGCCTGGGCCTCAGGAGGGACAAACATTCCACGAAGGGCAGCGTGATGGAGCGAGTTACGAACGTCTTCTGCGGGGGCGGCAATAATGCAGCTGTGGCCGCTCCGGAAAAACCGTCCAGGCTGCTGCCGACGATGCGGGGCTCTTCGAAGATCCAGGGGAGCACGCATCAGAACCACATGGCGATGGCCAGCAGACGGACACACAGGGTACAGCCGGTCTACCTAACGTGGGATCAGTTGATGATGGACGAGAAGTTCCTAGGGAGGTTTTTCACCTATTTTACCCCCTGTGAGAGATGCGTACTAGCGCAGGTATGTCTCTCTGTTACTCGTGACGCTAAAATCTTTATATTTTCGAAAAATTATTCACGTATGCTCACTTACTACGATTATTTAGGGATATACGGTTATTGGGGGCCAGCATAAACAAACCTTACAATCTGAATTTTTCATATTTTTCGATTGGCCAGAAATATCCCAAAATAAGTTATCAACCAGCTTAATTCCGAATTATTAAAACATTCGACTTGGTACCTACTCAGTTACCATGACATTTCCACAAAGGAAACACTAACAAACATAAATATTAGGTAGCATACAAGGTGAATACGAAATGTCCTAATCATCTTCAGGGTTACCATAATACATTCAAACGTTGGGCTTTATTTGAGGATACCAAGACACGTAATTCAATTATGCTCCATTGATTCTTTGGATTCACTGAGGGTAATTGTCAAGAAGTGAGTTACAGTTTTCTGAGCATATTTCTCTTATTGTCAGTCCTTGAGATAATGATATACATAATACATATTAACAGTAAGTTTTTTCTTGAAAATAGTTAGGTACTCTTTCTACATTGAACAGAAATCAACTGGTTTCGAATACCTAATCCAAGATTCGCCAGCAAGGTGAACCAATATTAATTATTACTAAATAGTGCTGAAGGTAATGGTATCACGTTTGTATTAACTTTTTCTTTTGATCGCTTAAGCTTGAAAGCGTCGATTGGGGGTTCCACAAACCTAAGAAGGCACTCTTAATGTCATAATTCAAATGCATTATGGAATACTACTTTGGGAAATTATTTAGGAAAAACCTATTATCAATAAGCTTTTTGAAAGGTTTACACCCTCACAACACTTTACATACACTCACTATACATATTTCTTGGCATTTTAACACCCCTCACAATATTTGAAAGTACATACACAACAAATTTGTTCAGATGTTTTACTCTTTTAAGAACGAATTTATATATCCTATATCTATAATGAGGTGTCCATTATATGATCAAAAAGGCAGGTAAGGAATATACAGGGTGTTCCTAAATTGAACGTACAAACGAAAAGGGGAGATTCCTTAAGTGAGTTTAAGAAAAAAAAGTCCCATAAACATAGGGTCGCAAACGTTTCGTTTTCGAGATACAGAGTGTTGAAGTTTGAATTTTTTTCAAGTTTTTTTCTCATAGTATCTACACTTCACAAGATATTCAACTGAAATTTGGCATAGATATTACATTTTAGAGTTCTCACCACGTGACATGGCAATTTCGATAGAAGATCTACAGGGTGATATTTTTTCTGGAACAATGCCACCTGTTCTTCTGCAGAACTTTTTTTGGTGAGCAACTGTTAATTTGAAAAAATGTAAAAAGAAGCTTTGTTCTTATACTAAACTTTTCGGTCTCTTGTAGTTTTGTCGCATCTACCAACGATTTCGAGAAAAAAAATGTTGAACGATTCTCTCGAAATTCTCGTAACTATGATAGGAAGGCCAGTTTGTAATCTGTGATAGATACGACAAAACTACAAGAGACCGAAAAGTTTAGTATAAGAACAAAGCTTCTTTTTACATTTTTTCAAATTAACATTTGCTCACAAAAAAAAAGTTCTGCAGAAGAACAGGTGGCATTGTTCCAGAAAAAATATCACCCTATATAGATTTTCTATCGAAATTGCCATGTCACGTGGTGAGAACTCTAAAATGTAATATCTATGCCAAATTTCAGTTGAATATCTTGTGAAGTGTAGATACTATGAGAAAAAAACTTGAAAAAAATTCAAACTTCAACACTCTGTATCTCGAAAACGAAACGTTTGCGACCCCATGTTTATGGGACTTTTTTTTCTTAAACTCACTTAAGGAATCTCCCCTTTTCGTTTGTACGTTCAATTTAGGAACACCCTGTATAGAAGGAGTGCTTCTTTTGAGCACACAATTCTTCTCATTTAATTAAAAGTGAACTGCAGTTTCGTGACCTTGTGTTTTTTTTTCTCCTTCTCTCAAAGTCTGAAGATTGTAGTTGATTTAATTAAATGAAAAGAATTGTGTGGTTTGGAATGGTACTCTTTTCTTTTATATTTTCCTTACTTAAATTACATTCCCGAAAACGATTAATTTGTAATGGATACACCTATAACATAATAGAGTGAATACCGAGGATATTAATATTTCAACCGAAAGAAGTTTAAATCCTCGTGTTGAGTTTTACAAAATATTTTGATTTATGAATGATTTGATTAGAGCCTGGATTCGTGCAAAGGTAAACATACAGGGTGTCCCAAAACTAGTAAATCAAACGTCACACCACGATAGAGTAGATCAAAAACTTATCGAAAGACACCAACATTAGTTGAGCGAAAATGTACCGTTTCTGAAAAAACCTAACCTAAAATTGCCGATTTTCGAACTATTTTTTCAATCACAAGGCCAATTTGTGATTGAGGATAGCGTTTTTCTACCATATTATCACCCCTATAGAGGGGGTTTATTCTGAGTAATGAAAATCATGTAGAAAAAACAATTGTTTTAATTTACATTTACCTACTTAGATTATCGATTAACTACTTGAAATAATTTCAATTAGGGGAGATAAAACAATAATCTTAGTTCAATATAATTTAAAATCGATATCCTTTTTCACAAACTGGCCCTGTGATTAAGAAAAATATTTCGAAAATCGGCATTCATAGGTATTTTAATAAAATTCTGATTATTTTGAAAACGGTACATTTTCGTTGAACTAATGTTGATGTCATTCGATGATATTTGGTCTACTCTATCGTGGTGTGACGTTTGATTCACTAGTTTTGGGACACCCTGTATATTCTGAATCCACATGAATTCTTTTTTGACGTAGGTCACATTTTCCGAAAAATTTCATGGTTATGATGGTTTTAACTAGACATCCAGAGGTGGATTTGCTTTGAGGCCAAGTAGGCCCAGGCCTAGGGCGGCCTGATATTCGTCTGATCCAATTATGGGATTTCCGGTTCTATAACCATCGTTGCAAAGGCTTCCACCCTAGCACAAAAACCCGATTTCGAAAATCTCGATTTTTTGGGTCAAAAGTGATCAAGGGGTTAGACCCCCCTAAAATGACCTATTTGCACTTCTGTCTAAAAACCAGGTTGTCCTACTATTGTCCTAGGATATGGTGTGCATAGAAGTTGTTTTGTAGATTCCAGAAAACCAAACAGTTCATGCTTCAATAGAGAGCCGTTCAAAGTGAACTCGAAAATGAAAAGTTGAAATGGCATTTCTCCAAAAATGGCAAATTTCAATTGAAAATTCGTCAAGACCGAACGGTTGCACCAAGCTCGATGAGATTCTGAGATTTATCACAGGAAGAGTTGCTTTTTTAAAATACGTATAACATTTAGATCTATCATGATTTTTCTGTAAGATACGCGTATCGAAAATCGACCTTCGAAAAATTCCCAAAAAGATGGTGTCACTTAAAACCAATTTTATTATCAATTACACAATTTTCAATAATGTGTGTGCTTCGAATAGAGCTGAAGCAGAACTCGAATCCAAGAAATTTTTTTCTTTGATTTGAAGTAATTTGAGTTAGAATATTTTGACCATCAGTTTGACGTGGGGTATGATAATCCTCTGTGTGACATCTCTGGAGCTTTTTATCTTCGACGTCGGACGTATTGCTGCTCAGATGGAGGGTAGTAACGGAAAATCTAACTCGGATGTTGAATGGAATCGTGTTATGTTTCCCGACGCGTCCTGATTCTGTCTTTCGGTCCATGATGAACGAGAGGGAGGAAGAGTGTATAAGAGGATTACGTGGGAAACTCAGTAATTCAGAATTAGCTGTGAAACGTGCTACAGTCTTTTTCACAAGGGGGTTGATGGTGTGTGCTTCGATAACTCATACAGTAAAAGTCTTGAAACTAAGGTAAAACCTAGTTTTTTCTAATAACATGTGTGGTCAACATACTTAAATTTACATTACAAAAGGCTTCAAAAACGTTGGGAAAATATGCTCAGAAAAAACTCCACCAAAAAGGGTTTATTTTTGACGATAATGAATCAATTCATTGGGGTTCGAGTTGTGCTGCACTGACGAGGTCAAATGAGACCGTAACCATAGTCAGGATCTACCTGAAAATACTACACTACATCTACACTGAAAGTGTTAACAGAAGCTCCATCTCGTCGTTGAAGAGTACCTAGATCCTGACCGTAGTTTCGGTCTCATTTGACCTTGTCAGAGCAACACAACTCAATCCCCCATGAAAACGGAAAGAATTGATGGCCCCTTTATTTGATGTCAGTCACAGGTCTAGCCAACTGTAGATAAATCTGACAGAAAAAGAGAACCAAACTATAGCAAACTACCTTAAGGTGATATTGTTCATTGGGAAATAAAAATTTGTAAATATCTCAACTTTCTGAGTAGAGTACAAAAAAAATCCTTGAATTTAACCTACTCAGAAAGCTGAGATATTTTCAAATTTTCTGCCTTATATAACGAAATGATGAAATTCTTTATTTCCATATAGGATACATAAACTTTATACTCTGATGCCCAGAATGTATAGGAGAAACTTTGGAATATTATAAATTTTTCCCTGGCTTTTGACGTTCTAATTCCTGTTGGGGAAGAGGAAAATAAACAAAAATCAATCGATAAAAGGTTCGCTGATACGAAAGAAGATAAATGTGACTAGTATGTTTTATTAATGCGGCAAACTGAAAGTGGGTTACATTTCTGATGATATTTCAGCTCTACTGAGTTCAAGAAATTTTGTTGGCAAAGGTTCAATACTGGTTGGAAGACGGAGAGAAATCTCGTCATTCGATTTTCACTTTGAGGCGTATACCTATACTGAATAAAGTCATGATATCTCTGAAATTTTCAACATTTAAATGTGGGACGTGAGGATTTGGAAAAACGGTAAAACGTCCTCTGCTGACCAGGTCGCAGCACTGTAGGTCTTGTACAGGGTATCCCAAATTCTAGAATTAGTCATGAGAGCATTTCAAGGACTATAAGAGTTAAAGAAAAAAATCTTCAAGGAACCCCGATCCCTTTTTCCGAGATTATTGGATATTAGGTCATAGATATCTTGATTCGTTCATATAGCGATATACCCATATCGCTATATCTTATTAGAGATATTCGAAAATTTCCAAAACATTTTCTCAGTAGTTTTTATGTTTTGTGCGTATCGAAATTCTTTTCATTTCTGAATATATTCAAGTAGTATCAATTGAGAATCATTGAATGGACGTATATACAGGGTGAGTCTTTGATTTGTACAAATATTAACAGTAGATTCTTCAGGTCAAAAGAAACCATTTTTTCCCATACCATTTTTTCCGATTTGGCCATGATAAAAAGATATAGCCATTTTAAGTTTTCATAATAAGCTGTGTCATCCCTGGACAAACAAAATTACCTTCAGAATAACTAGCTAAATCTGTGGCACTACAGATCTGTGGATCTTTTACACAGAGTTGTATTTAGCCAAACTATCCAATTTTTCAAATTTCATAGGTACTTTTTAATTTTTGAACATCAATTTTCTTGAAAACGGCGCATTATAAGAGAAAATATGAAGAATACTTTTATTTTACAAAATGTTCAAACATTCATTAGATTGCGTCCAACTTAGTTTCAATAGTTGGGTTCTTTGAATTTTCAGTATTTTTAGGGTCATGGTCATAATGGGAAAACTGGAAGAAGTGGGTGATATCTTGTGTTCGCAAAAGAATCATCAAATAAATGAAAAACTATATTCCGAGATTTATTTCATTCGATGAAACCATTTGTGATATAGAACTGAAAATAAATTTTTTTATGGTTTTTCAACAGCCTGTATCTTTTAAACCGAGTACATTCGGAAAAAATCGTAAGGAAAAAAGTGTTTCTTTTGACCTCAAGAATCTACTGTTAAAATATTTGTACGAGTCAACGACTCACCCTGTATACAGGGTGTCCCAGAACTCAACGTCAAGCCGAAACGGGGTGACAGGATTGATTTTGTAACCATCATAATAATAATCAGAAAAAAAATCTATCCATCAGTTTGAAAATTATGGGCATTGAAAAAAACCTAAAAATTTGGTCGAAGTGTAATCATTTTCCTGTTGTTGTGGTTAATTTTTATTATTTTTGTTCATTTAAGCTTTGGACCGTAAAATTAAGAACCTACCAAGAACTTATGCGAATAAAAAACATTTTGACTGAGTAGAATGGGTTAGCAAAAATCGGGTTAGGTACTTGAGGTTTTTATTTTTTTCTTTTTTTTTTTCAGTATGAAACTAACAAGTATTTACCATTTTACAATCCTGATTAAATGCGCCAACTTTTAATGGCATTTTCCAAGGCACTCTAGTACATTTTTTTTTTAAGGAGGGCCTATGAAAGTCGACAAATTTTGAAAATTTTAAATTCATAGTTTAACAAATAGTATTAATTCTGAGAAACTTGGGGCAATTGTGTCATTATTTTTGACTGTGATTCTACAAATGTTATTTAGGGTTACGGTTCCAAAGCTTAAATGAACAAAAATAATAAAAATTAACCACAATAACCGAAAAATGGTTACACTTCGACCAAATTTTTAGGTGTTTTTTAAATGCCCATAATTTTCAAACTGCATGGGATAGATTTATTTTTCTTATGATGGTTACAATCAATCCTGTCACCCCGTTTCGGCTTGACGTTGAGTTCTGGGACACTCTGTATATATATATAACATAATTAAATGAAAGAATGATATTCTGATTGCTCATGATTATTATCGATTGAAAAAAATCACGTCCCCAGTATCAGTTCATCATCGGAATTCAGTGGAATTCAAAATCTATCAACCGTCCTACTCAGATTTGTACCTGATTCGAAAAATGCAATTTCCATGGAATAGATTCGCTTTTATAATTCGCTGTAATCCCACCTAAATCCTAATACATTGGGTATTATATTCAATGGATTAATCCGCCTAGTTTACCTCATAGAGGTATTATAATGAATCCTACTTGTAATCTCCCACATGAAATCCGACGATAGTGGAACTTTTAACTTGGCGATAGGGGGTTGAATAATATATTTTCATAAATGTAGATGTTCCTGTGCATTACCTATTGAAAAAAAATACTATCTAATAATAATTATCGGAAATCGGATCAATCTGTACCTTCAGTATCTTAATCGGATTATTTGCTATTAGTTCTCATTGAACTTGCTAGCATAGGTGGTCCTACGAATGGAGAGCTGAAGGGGGCATATACCCCCCTCCGAGAACTCGTACCATTTCAATTATTTTATAAATGAAATAATACCAAATAAACATATTATAATGAAATTGTTTGTGACACATTCGCGTTGTTCATAAAATTATTTTATTACCTCCTCCCCAGATAATCCAGAAATTCAGCCTATATACTATATAGGATCGCCTTTGCTGAATAGTCAACTTTTTAATTAGCTATTAATTTCAGAACGCAGCAAAAAACAAATGGAAATAGGATAATCCCTGATTAAAAGTTTGTCTTGCTGTACCTAATGATGACAGTTTCTGTAGGGTGCTAGTTATAATATTATGTATGTAGTTAGTTATTCTAAAACTTTTTGTTCAATTCCAATCATTATATAATGTTCAATAGTTGGAAATGCGGGCATTCTGGAATGTCTGCCATTCCAGTGCATGGATGGCATAATACGATAACATTGAAACTCTACATACCTTTCCTATAGAATAGCTGAAATTAATCTAGACATACAGGGTGACCCATTTTAAACGATCCACTAAAATAACTCCTTGGTGAGAACCTGGATCAGAAAATGTTTCGAATAAAAGTTTTTCAGTCTTCAGGGAGACATCGAACATCGAATGCAAGCTTTCAATATAACCTTGGAGTTATATTTCAAGGTCAAGTAGATTTTTTGAGAAGAGAATATATACAAAAACTAGAATCATTTTTTCGAGAATTATTTGGCTCATTTGCAGATAAACATCCATTAAGATTTAATGCCATATGAAAATTATTTTATGTCATTCTTAAATAATGGTGTCATAAAATTTTAATGGAGCATTAAATTTTATATTTCTGCAACTCAGGGTAAAATTTCTATAATGAGCTTTAACGTGTAACTCCGATATGGTCTAGTGGCTAGGATACCTGGCTTTCACCCAGGAGGCTCGGGTTCGATTCCCGGTATCGGAAATTTCTTTTTGTATTTTCGAAAATAAAGAAGTTACAATTCGAATGTGATGTTTAAAATCTTCAACCAAATTGCCACCTTTATACTAAATACTTTCATTTCTATGTAAAAACAATACAATAAGACTGGCCTGAAATACTCCTTTTGATTTTTTTTTTCAAATTCTGAAATCACTGTGGTCTCTAATCCTGGCCGTTTTTCTTCCTCAGGTTTGCACCAGGTGGAGAGACATCTTGTACAGAAGTCCCAGAAACTGGACAGGCTTGTTTCCGGTGTTACAGTGTAGGGAACTACGTTCTTCACAGATGAATGAAAGAGCACGTTTATATTCCTCGCTACTTAGGAGAGGTTTCCATTGTATTTGCCTCATGGGTGCCTCCGATGAAGATGCCATAGATCTAGTAAATTCATTCCCACTTGCGTCCAAACATATTCACAATTTAAGCTTGAGATGCTCGAGTATCACAGATAGAGGATTAGAGACTCTCATGGATCATCTACAGGTAAAGATAATTTACCATTTAAGGAAATATCTCTTTCCCTTTCGATTTCATCAACGAAAACGTAGCATATGAATATTAACAAATGTTACGATCTGAATTGAACTAGCCAATTTGCCATCGTCAGGACAACTAAATGGAGAACGTTCCACCGAAGAGGAGCGGTTTAAACGTTAAGGTCTATAAATTCCAAACGTTTTTCCATCGGAGAAGAAGCTGTGTTGCTCTGACGAGGTCAAATGAGGCCGAAACCATTGTCAGCATCTGCCTTTTGCGGTGGAACGTTCTCCATTTAGTTGTCTTGACGATGGCAAATTTGCTAGCTCAATTCAGATCGTAACACTTGTTGATATTTTATTATCAGCGGGTGGTAATGCATCTGAATTTAATTCTTATTATTGTATTCATTCTCTTAAGGCGTTTTCACTTAATTGTTTTTATCATTGTCATTGTTTTCTGACAAGGTATCACCTTCTGCACCCATATAGCCCTGCATATATAATCAATTCATTATTGTCAGACAGTTCCACTAATTTCCAGGAATAACTGGATGCGAAGGCTGAAATTGTTTGATGTTATTGATTGAAGTGATCTTATTACCCTATATAGCCAATTCGATTCGAGTATAGTTAAAACGCTGTTTGATGTTCGAATTATTGCATGAAATGAGCCTAAATTCAATTAAAATACATCAAAGTAGACTTCCAGCCTTTCATATTAACCCATCGAAAATATGGAATACAGTTCGGTACAAGCTACAAAGGAATTATTCGGTATTGATAAAAAATTAAGCGAAGTTGCATAAACTGAATAATTTTAGGTTTTTCCGCTCTTAGTAGGTTTCTGTAAATTAGTTTTACATTTAAAGAACCGCTTTATGGAGATAACTCTCCATATTCAGCTTCATACAATATATGTGCATAAATTAACTTTCAATTAGTCTATGTATTTGTGGTGTTTATGAACTACACAGTTTTGATACCACACATTCCAGTATTCTCAAAACGGATGCATAAATTAACTCACCTTAATTTTTGTCGCAACTTTATTTAACGCTGTATACAGTATACATGCTCCTGTATCAAAGACGAGTGGAACACCTCAAAGATGATTTTTTTCATTCAAATTTTCAAAGGTATTCTAGTAAATTGATGTGTATAGGTGATTTTTTTGTGACAGAAGATAGAATTCATCAAAATAAGTCATCATTTCACTAATTATCTCAGATAGGTATATATTATTCAAGGTGGCAGAGATTTATCATTGCCATCAAATCGACGTGGTTTTGGAATGTTTTCAAAACTTCTAGTTGGGGAGCCGAAGAGGGAAATTCGGGATTTACTCGAGCGTGTCAGATTAATATAAGGGGACATGCCTTGGACCCTGTAGAGTACCTCTATCAAAAATTAGACCTGTATGTAAGGGGAATTGTCTAGGACAACCTGTCAGAATAGTAAAAAAAAACCGATCATTGTACATACTCGAGCGTGTCAGATTAAGATATATGTGGTTAATTACATGATGAAAAGTATATATTCTCTTAATTTGACAATTTAAGCGTGTCGAAAATGTGTGGGAGGGTGCCAAAGTTGCAAAAAAAACGTCACGTGTGCATTCTCGAGCGCGGTGGCGTTTCTTTTATTTTGAAGCTAATGATTCAAGGATAACGGAAAAAATATAATCTGACAGTTTTAGCAAGCCGAAACAATAAAAATTGGCCATAAAGGTAACAAAAATCAGTTTTTTTGAATTATCTCCTTCCCTGGGCTTCAAATCTTTTTCGCATTTATTTCAAAAGTTGTAAAGCATAACATTTTCTACAAATTTTGTCCCAAGCAATTTTTTCTACGTTCAAACGTTTTCGAGATATATGGCGATTAATGCGAGTTGTTAGCGATACATGCTGAAGCGAAAATTCACTCGTTGGAAAATAGTACATTCTAAGGTTCAGTCACAGACAACACTAAAATTTTTGTGACTAATTTAGAAATTGTCATCATAGAAATACCTTGTCATTTCGACAATTGTAGATTAGACTGGGATTCTACATTGACCTTTCCCTTTCGCATGTATGGCTAAGCTTCTCGCCCTTATCGCCCTCTAACTCAAGAACGGTTAAGAGTTTGTAAAATTGCTTCAGAAAAAATTGTGTAGAATTGTATTATCTACAACTTTCATAATGAATACAAAAACGATTAGATATACAGGGAGGGAAATATTCGAAAAAAAAGGGATTTTTATCATCTTCAAAGTGTCAGATTAAGAAACCCCCCCCTGATTAGTGTCAGATTAATGGGTCAACACGTCTACAATACCCAGATTAACCATCTGCATGAAAATCTGACACACTCGAGTATGTACAAGTAACGATTTTTTTGTACATTTTCAAAGGACCGCTGTGTCTTTGCGTCAAGTCCAAATTGTCAGTCCCTTGAAAAGAACTTCCTTTGGGTCCAATTAACATATCCTCCAAAAATCTGACACGCTGGAAATTTTTTTTTACCATTTTCAGCTCTTCCGTACGGCCAGTCCCACCGCGCAAACAGTCAGATGAGCATGAATTCATAATCAGAAACACGTAAAGCATATACAGTATCTTAATCTGACACGCTCGAGTATGTACACCTGACGATTTTTTTTCTCATCTTTGAGACCCTGCAGACGCTTTCCCCACCGCTGAAAGTGCATACATCATAGAACCTTTTTTTCTTTCTACCATCTAATCTTCAAAATCCACTAGGTCTCCACGACGCTCGAGTAAATCCCAATATAGCATCGTCGGCTCTCCAACTATTCACATTGAATGAAATATTGAGGTCAAATTTTTTTTCTAGATATGATTGCGCAGAACAATATTTTTTGCGCAGTCTCATCAAACCCGCCTGAAAAAGATATTCATAGATATAAGATGAGAATAACATGCCAATAAAAATTGTGAGTTTTTGAACTCTAGAACCGATTGATATCTACGAATTGCTTGATCAAAGGCGTAAGCGTATCTACCTTATCGTAAAAACTCCCTTATATTGAAGTAGCAATTCCTTTCGGCTCATCTCATTCAGCACAATCACCTGAACCGTGTGATTTAAAGAGCGCTTTTGTTCTTTCCGCAGGCCCTTTATGAACTAGAGCTGGCAGGTTGCAATGAAATAACCGAAGCGGGTTTATGGGCCTGTTTGAACCCCCGCATTGTCTCCCTCACCTTGAGCGATTGCATAAACGTGGCCGATGAAGCAGTGGCGGCCGTAGCTCAGCTTTTGCCAGGTTTATATGAGTTTTCCCTCCAGGCTTATCACGTTACAGACGCGGCTTTGGGTTATTTTTCGCCGAAACAAGGATCGTCGCTGAATGTATTAAGGTTGCATTCTTGTTGGGAGATCACGAATCATGGAATTGTAAATATTGGTGAGTATTGATACCTTCAACTGCTCCCTATTAATAATTAAAGCTTTTGAGGCAGGATATTCTTAGGCCGGTTTGCACCAATACCCCTTAAAACGAGTACTTAACTAAGTGTCGTTTAAAGTTAATGGACGCTTAATTTTATTCCCAGTTGCACGACTGTGGCTTAACAGATTCTTAAGTGAGGGGCCCTTAAGTTTTTATATCTAAGTGATATTTCTGTTATTTATTTTGGTGCAACTTCATCCTAATCCAATAAAGCCATTTCATTGGTTGGACGGTTGCCGATGATCGTTGTCATTTCATTAACCTAACTTTATTGTCCTGTCAGTCAGTTTCAAGTAAATTATTATATTATTATCAAAGGGTAACAACTTTTTGCTGTTGAATTAGCATTAAAATTGATAATGATTGTCAAATAAAAGGTACCTGAGTTTATATAAGTACAACACTTTCTTTGTAAGTTCTTGTGTGAATTTGTTTTACTAATGATGAAGAGGAACATGTAGAAAATGCCCTTGTTATTACGAATACGGTGAATGATTACCAAGCAGGTGGTGGTAATCTAATAAAGGCACTGAACTTCTGAACAGAAGAAAAGAGTTTGTTGCTAACTACAGTATGATTTGTGACACAAAATTGAAAATAAAATGACTGATGGCAATACAATAATAAAGGCAAAAGAAAAGGCTTGGTATTCAATAATGAATTCATTCAATTTTCAAAATCCATTAAAAATTGGAAGTTCGAAGTTCTGCAGACAGTTCAACAAATTATTTTAGGTTAGAGTCCCGCCCTCAAATATAGGGACTCTAACGATTTGTCAAAATCAGCTGACCCTTCATTGCCGTGGGGTACACAAAGCTTTTTATTATCAGTGTAAAGAGGCATTTCTTAGAAAGTTATAGTCTAATCACTCTAATTTAACGTAGGGAAGAACATTTTTTCCAAAAACATGCACAAAACACAATACTCGACCAAAACAGCATGCTAATCAATGGAGGAAAAAGCTTGTGTGCCCCACGACAGCGAATGCTTAGCTGATTTTGACAAATCGTTAGAGTTCCCTATTTAAGCGGTCATTACAGGAGCACTTAAATTTAAGGTTAGCTTTAGCCATTTAAATGTCACTTAACAGTTGGTGCAACGAAATTTAAGTTAAGGGTTCCTTTTAAGGGACACTTAACACTAAGTGTGTTTGGTGCAAGGGGGTCTTAGAGTAATACAGAAAATACTATCCGGAATTCTGAATTGTTACAAATACTGTATTTTCTTTGCAGTTCATTCTCTGCCGAATCTGACTATTCTCAGTTTATCTGGATGCAGTAAAATTACAGACGATGGCGTTGAATTGATTGCGGAAAACCTTCAAAAATTACGTTCTTTGGATCTCTCTTGGTGTCCGAGGATAACAGATGCAGCCTTGGAATATATAGCCTGTGATTTGAATCAACTTGAGGAACTCACCCTCGACAGGTGATAAAACTGTCTTATTCCACCTGAAAACCTTTACAGTGGAGAGTTCATGTATTTCCTCATGAACCTATTGTAAATATAGATGGTGATTCAAAAGACCAGGTCATAACTTTATGAGAAAAATTTTACTTGAAAAAACAATAGAACAATTACTCAAAGAGTTGGAGCTGGATTTTTGAATCAACCTCTGTATATCTGTTGCAGCTTTGTTGAATAGTATCATATAATAATAATATTTTTAGCACCCAATTGCAGGACGTCAATTATAATTTAATGGTCCATTAACCGGAGTATATACCCCGTTTGATGGGCCATCAAATTATAATTGACGCAACTTGGCGTGAGTGTCCAAAAATCATCTATTCTTGCAGGTGTGTACACATTACGGATATTGGAATAGGATATATTTCTACAATGTTGACTTTATCAGCGTTGTACCTGCGTTGGTGCTCACAGATAAGAGATTTTGGTCTTCAACATTTGTGTGGCATGAGAAATCTTCACATATTATCCTTAGCAGGTAATGTATACTATCATAAACTGGTACAACGAAGCTGTTTTTTAAAATAATAAAATTTGAAACAAATCAAATTACATATTTGTTTTAGAAAATAAAAAATTATTTATGTTGCAAGTAAAAAAAAGATACATGATTTAAAAGGTATAAAAAGTGGACAATTCGTAAAATATAACTTCTACATAATATACAGCGTGTCCGCGCCATGGGGCAGCGGTCGATTACTGTAATTCTATTAACTTTACAAAAAAAAGTTTCAAACAAAACTTTCCTCTTTTTAAGTAGAGCATCTCCTAAAATTATTTAGAACTATACAAAGTGTTTCGTTTCTTCTGCACAGCTATCAACTTAATTTTTTTTTAAATGGAACACCCTATATATTTTTACATTTTTGAAATCCTTGTTAAATTTGAATATAAGTTTGATAACACAACTATGTATGAATTATCAACAGTTTTCGAGAAATATGACTTTTTTATTTTGACAGTTTGCAGTACTTACATAGGACTATAGCTCCGTCCCTATTCTATGTAATTGATTCAAATTTGGACTGTGTCTAGTCAATAAATGATACACTAAAAATATTCTTTATGAATAACCATATGATATACAGGATCCACGAAAAAGTTGATCCATTATCAAAAGAGAAATTCATCAAAATAAATTTTTTTTTCTGTTCATTATTTAAACATTTTTATTTGCTTTCGGTTGTTCTATATAATTAACAGAAATAAATATGGGTTGCCATTTAAAAAAATGAAGATTTTGATGAATTTCTGTTTTGATAAAGGATCTACGTTTTCGTGGACCCTGTATATATTATGGTTATTCACAAAGAAAATTTTTAGTGTATCATTTATTGACTAGACACAGTCCAAATTTGAATCAATTACATAGAATAGGGACGGAGCTATAGTCCTTCATGTAAGTACCTCATACTGTCAAAATATAAATAAAAAGTCAAATTTCTCGAAAACCATTGAGAATTCAGACATAGTTGTGTTATCAAACTTATATTCAAACTAAACAAGGAATTCAAAAATGTAAAAATATATAGGGTGTTCCATTCAAAATAACGAAGTTGATAAGCTGTGCAGAAGAAACAAAGCACTTTGTATAGTTTCAAATAATTTTAGGAGATCCTCTACTTAAAAAAAGGAAAGTTTCATTTGAAACTCTTTTTTGTAAAGTTAATAGAGTTAGAGTAATCGACCGCTGCAGGCCCCATGGCGCGGACACCCTGTATTTATTTCCATGACTCTTTCTGATGGAAAACAAGTCGATTTCCCTTTATAACCTAAAAAAAAATTCAGTAATAGTAAAAAAAATGAAATATTCCCTTTTGAATTATAAATAAAAAGTGAGCAAATTCACTCCGAGAATAGAAAGTCAAAGTTAGTAGCACTTCACTTTGGTGAAATAAGAATTTCACCAAAAATCCTTGGTGAATTTTATCGGATTAGTAATTTTTTGTTCATTTTCACTGTTTTTTTATTCTTTCAATAATAAAATATTTTTAATATGTAGGTTGTCCCCTGCTGACTTCTAGCGGCCTGTCCAGCCTGATTCAACTCCGTCATATGCGTGAATTAGAACTCACTAATTGCCCTGGGGCCTCGAAGGAATTATTTGAGTACCTAAGGGAACATTTGCCTCGCTGCCTGGTGATAGAATAAAGACGTACTTACCTAATTTCTTGAATTCAATAAAGGCCGATTCAGATGGCTGGGGTGCTAAAGGAATCCGAATTTCTACTCGAAAAATTCCCCTTCACCTGAATTGGCTTTTCGTCAACAACTACTCTTGTTACGTTTGATATCCTAGTGCAATAATTCTATTTTCTTTTGATGTCAGACTGTGTTGATTCTAAGCAGGTCAGATTTATTTTGGAGGTTTTTTGAGGTAAGTGAAGAGAACAGCTATATCTAACAAGAGAGGTGAAATTCTCAAGAACTATATCGGATCATTTTGATAGAAAATGTTATGATTACTCAAGGATTATTTTTTTTCAAATTCTGTTGAATTATTTAATTAGTTGATGATTTCAGCAGAATTGGACAATTATCACATTAAATTGTCACACAATTCAATTATGTAGGATTTCAAGAACAAAAATTTTCCTGAAAAATGCATGCATTGCAGTTTATGGAAATAAATATTATTATTCAAAGGATAATTACAAAATGTTTTGAGAAAAGAAAAAATTCTCATCCCAATACAACTGCTAACGGGGTGAAAATTGTGGTTGTGATGTGAAATGGAAACAACATGTTTTCTTGGCATATATAGTAAAGCGTAAGACAATATAAAAATTTATCATCATGTCAATTTAAGCATTCGATTCGATTATTTTTTCGAATAAAATTATCAATTATAAGTGTGAAATGAAAGCTCAGATATTGTAGTTGGGGAGCCCAAGAGTGAAATTCGTGATTTACTCTAGCGTTTCAGATTAATATAAGGTTAGATACCTTGAACCCTGTACAGTACATCTACCAAAAATTAGACCTAAATATAGGGATGACAGTTTCAACAAGTCGAAACAATAAAAATTGGCCATAAAGTGTCACAAAAATCAGCTTTTTTAAATTATCTCCTCTCCTGGGCTTCAAATTGTTTTCGCATTCATCATAAAAGTTGTAGGGCATAGCATTTTCTACAAATTTTGTCCGAAGCAGTTTTTTCTACATTGGAACGTTTTCGAGATATATTGCTATAAGATACATTAGACTGGGTTTCCACATTGACCTTGGCCTTTCGCCAAGCTCCTCGCCCTTATCGGCCTCTAACTCGAAAATGGTTGAGTGTATGTAAAATTGCTTCAGACAAAAGTTGTATAAAAGTTTATTTTCTACAACTTTCATAATGAAGACAGAAACGATTAAAGGTACAGGAAGGCAGATATTAAAAAAAAATGCCTTGTTATCATCTTCCAACAGTTAGATTGAGAAAACCCCCCTGATTAGTGTCAGATTAATGGGTCAACACGTCTGCAACACCGAGATTAACCATCTGTACGAAAATCTGACTGAGTATGTACAAGTGCATTTCAAAAGGACCGTACACCTGACGATTTTTTTAACATCTTTGAAAACCTGCAGACGCTTTCCCCACCTCTGAAAGTGCATACATCATAGAACCTTTTTTCTTTCTACCATCTAATCTCCAAAATCCAAGACGCTCGAGTAAATCCCGATTTATCATCGTCGGCTCCCCAACTATTGTAAACACAACATCAGTGATTGTTCTGTGGTAAATAGTGCAATTGAAAAGCTATATCGAATAGAAACGTTTAATAATGCTCAACATATCAGGTCTGTAATGAATAGAAGACTGTGAATTTCGAATGAGTAAATTCAGGATGACAGCGAAAAATAAAATAAAACATATGTATTTCGAAGTTGAGGGAATTTTGAATTTAAATTGTATTTTTCTTGTCAATAATTGATTGTACTGATGTTCGGCATTTCAGGTGATTATTGGAGTGGGCGAGGCAATAATTCATTTTATTTTCTAATAAAACAACTAGGTACTTAAGTGATCTTTTTCAATTCCAATGACAATAATTTGAGAATAAAAAAGGAGAACAGTTTATTGCCGAATTTTTGGTTCCCCATTAAATCTCGCTAACATTTTCCAACGCAAGTTTGCAAGAAATAATAGTAAAAGAGCAGATATTCAAGATGTGTAAGGTTTTGATCTTACCCCCAAAATCATTGTTGCTGAGTGTTGAATTTATGTTTGTATTTTGGTGTTTTTTGTGATGTAACATTTTATTTTCATACAGAGATCATTGAGTCACTCGTATAAGAATTTGACTCTTTATTCAATAACTTCAATGTGTAATAAAGTTAACTTTGCCTCCTCTTCATAGGAAAAAAATAAGAAAAAAGTCCTTTAACTGATAATGGGTGTCTTTCATAAGCAAAATTATTGTTTGTATAAGAATAACACGCACAACATTGGATGTAAATTTATGTCTTTTACCTCGGCACTTTCTTCCAGTTTTCATATAACAAACAGCGAGTTTTTTTTATAAATACTGACCTGTTTAGAATTTTGTTTGTGAATGTGTTTGGTATATATGTGTTATATGTTTCCAAATGTATATAATAAGGAGCTTATGAGTTGTGATTCCTTAACTTTTCTGATATGTAAATATTCCAGATGAGATTCAATAAATTAGATATTTTGTAAAGAATATTTTTTTCAACCCGCATCTTCTTCAAAAAATACAAATCTACTGATTTTATTATTGACAGAATAAAGATAAATTTAGTCCATATGGACTAATTATAAAATTTTGTTATCTTCATATCGAGATATACAGTCACCAGAAAAGTAAGTCCCAAACAAGAATCTCAGTTCTCAGTGTGCTTGCCATAATGTCATTCTGGGTACGCCAATGGTATAATGTCAAAATTATTTTTCTATGTGTCCCCTTGTGGAAACCTGACCTCCGCCCATGGTGTTTTGTCTCAAACAGATGAGTAATAAATGTCAAATTCAAGCTGACAGCAGTTGTCAGTGTGGGGTACCTCCCTAAAGTTTAAAACAAAAATTTAAAATTGCTTGAATATCGAACAGAATTCGTGTAGACTGACCAGAGTCCGCGAATTGGATTAATCGTAATAATGATGATTTTCCAATTGAATTTTTTCTACCTCAAGTTTATTCCAGATGACTGAACAACACCGGTTTGGAACAACCATAGCCCCCATAACTTGTCATGCTTGGAATAAGAAGAAAAACCGTAAGTAGGAATATTCTAGGTCGAATTATTCAATGAAATAGAATAATTTCAATGGAGGCAAGAAGAATCGAAAGGATTGGTCATGAACCTTTGCTGATTTAATTTCAGAGATTGCAATTTCTCCTAACAATCAAGAAGTTCATATTTACGAAAAATCTGGTTCAGAATGGAAAATAACAGATAACCTAGCCCAACATGACTTGAGAGTTATGGGAATAGATTGGGCACCGAACACCAATCGTATCGTTACATGTTCCGCAGATAGGAACGCATACGTTTGGAACCAAGATTCTGATAAGAAGTGGAAGCCAACTTTGGTTCTGTTGAGGATCAACAGAGCTGCAACCTGTGTTAAATGGTCACCAGATGAGAATAAATTTGCGGTTGGGTCTGGTGCCAGACTCGTCAGCGTTTGTTTCTTTGAATCTGAAAATGATTGGTGGGTATCCAAACATATCAAGAAGCCTCTGAGGTCCACAGTTACTGCATTAGACTGGCATCCAAATAATACATTGCTGGTTGTTGGCTCCACTGATTTTAAGGTATTTACTAATGTACAGAAGTTGGATGGATTATTTTCAAACTTATTTTAGGTTCGGGTGTTTTCTGCCCACATCAAGGACATTGAAAATGCCCCTGAACCTACTCCATGGGGTTCCAAGACGACTCTTGGAACCCTTTTAGCTGAATTTTCAAATTCATCATCTGGTGGTGGTTGGGTGCAGAGTGTTAGCTTCTCCCCTGATGGAAATAAGATTTGTTGGGTAGCTCATGACTCGACAGTGAATGTGGCTGATGCTTCCAAAGGAAATGCCACCATCAAGCTAAGAACGGAATTTTTGCCATTTGTGAGTTGCACTTGGATTAGCAATAATTCCATAGTTGCAGCTGGACATAGCTGCATTCCTGTGCTATACCACCATACAGATAATGGACTTGTGTTCAGTGCTAAGGTAAGAATTGGAAATGAAATACTTCACTTATTATTTCATTTTTAAATTTATATAATTGCCAAAACATCGTTTTTTAGTTGGATGCCTCCCAGAAAAAGGAATCTGGGGGATTATCAGCAATGAAAATGTTTCACTCCCTAGATAAGCAGGCAAGGAGTGAATCTTCCGATACTTCTATTCACTCAATTCACCAGAATGCCATAACTTGCATATGTTTGTATGATGGTACAAAAGCGAACTGTAAGAAATTGAGTACTTCAGGCCTTGATGGGCTTCTTGTTATTTGGGATATAAACTCTTTAGAGAGATCGATTCAGGGTTTGAAGATTGTTTGAATTATTCGTTTAATTTAACATTTCTTCGAATTTTGTGAATTGTATAATTAATCCCTTGGTTTTATATGTCGAACAATGCTACTTGAAATTTATTTACTGAATGGAAATGTTGAAATTCCTTTCATATTGTTTATTCATTTATCCCTGCTTTAATGAAAAAGAGTTTTTTTCTAATAAAATATTTTTTCTGTTAGAGTATTTTTATAGAAACTACACCACTAACAATAACTTTGCTGAGGGGTAATCAGGGTTGCATAGGATACTAAGACTTTAGGGTGGTATTTAGGTATTTTAAACTTGTCATAGTACCTTTGGTAACATACGAGATAAGAGCGACCCTAACCTAACCTTAATAAGATATAGGTTAGGACACTACAGGGATGATCATTTCTATGCCAATTGTTGTTGAATATTTTCCCTTTATTATTTTATTTTTGAAAATCGTTGACTGAAGTATCTTCTTCAATTAACGTTGAAAATATTTATTTTTTTCATCCAGGGTGGGCAAAAGGCGTTGTCTACTGAGGGGATCCTGAGAACTATAAGAGCTAGAAGAAACGGATGACACATGTCCTAGCTCTTTTTCACAGAGAAAAAGAATGCTGAAAACCGTAGCCTCCTACGATTCTACATTTTTGAGTTATCAGGAAAAATAAGATTTTGACTTTTTCGAAAAGTTCTCATAACTTTTTTGTCTTTGAAGTTGCATATTTGAAACTTTAACTTCTACAGGCACTTTTTTACGTAGACTCCACTGACGAGCTCATAACATTTTTTAATTTCGACTCATTAGGCGATCTTTCGTTTTTTTTTGAGTGCAAACTTTTATTGAATTCGTTGACTCGCACACTCGGAACACAACCTAGGCACTATTATAAAATCAGTCAAGTGAAAAGGAACCTACAATGGGTGGAATAAAAACCGTCTACAGAATTCTGTACTCTGTTTTCTGCTTCCAATGGGTTTGCACGCCAGCCAAAAATCTTACTTCCAGCGAAGAGAAACTCAAAGGGAAAAGGGTGCACAATTGTTCATCACTCTGGTTTCTGGTTCCAACGGGTTTGCACACCAGCCAGAAAACCGTACTCCCAGAACTGATAGAACTGATTAGGATAGGGAAAAGGCACACTTGTTCAGCCAGTGGCGGATTTACATATTTGCCGCCAGTAGGCTATTCAAATTTTGCCGCCCTTACCATAATTATTTAGTTCAAAATATTAATGACAATTTTTGTGTCAGTAAAAATGTAACTTTGGGATTTGTACACGTTGGTCCTAATAACAACTCATAATTATTGTGACCTAGGGAATCGATGTATCCGAGTTTCCAGATCATTTTTACAACGCAACGATTAAGTTGAGATTTCACAAGAAATAGAACGTTTATTTCTGAATGAAAGAAAATTTAGTCATAGACTTCTAATAAGGTAAAGTAATGGATATATTAATTGATATTAGTCACACAGTGATATACATTCAGTGAACTTGATCATTTTTGTTGGTCACACAGTTCAAAATAGAATAGATAAATTCTATATCAAACGAATAGAAGAAATTTATTATCATTAAGTATGGCACAGCATATATACATGGTTACATGGTCCATACGAATAGTTGCAAAAAAATTAAGGGGGTGATTCTTTGACAGAAAATAGGGTGGACCTTTAATATGCAATTTTCTTTTCTGAGTCCTCCTGCTTAGTTACAGCCCGAAAAGCAGTTTTCAATTTTTTTCTTGCGACAAGAACGAAATCAAGCAGATATTTTATGCGGGGTAGAAAATCTCCGTGCTGTTGCTCTATGATTGAAAGTGCTAGAAAAAGCTACCCCTAAACATTGTTCCGCAAGAAACTTTTTTCCATATCCGTATTTCAAAATAAAAGATTGATTTTGGATAGCTTGATCCATTCCTAATAAATAAGGTCTCTTGTAGTTTTTTGGGAAAATTCACGAAAACAGAAGACGAAATTTTGTTTAGTTATGACTTTATACACGAAAGAGCCAAAGCGTTCAGCTTTTCTTGGCTCAATGTGGTTCTTAGGTACCTAACTTTTCACCTTTTTCAAGCAAAAAAAGCTTCTCTCACCCGAACAATAAGTCGATGGTGTATACAGGGTGAGCAAAATTCTTTATCTACTGCGAGGGAAACTCGAGAACTATGGCAGCTGAAAGAAAACGGATGACACATTTTCGAGCTCAGAAAAACAAGGAATGTTGAGAACCGATTTTGAGTTATTACCAAAAAATGAAATTTTTACGATTTCGAAAAGTTCTCATAACTTTTTTGTCTTTGAAGTTACAGATCTGAAACTTGAAACTTCTACAGACCCTTTTTTACGTAGAATCCACTGACGAGCACCAAATTTTTTTTTCATTTCGAAACATTAGGCGAACTTTCGTTTTTTTAAATTGAATTTGTAATTTTTGAATTGGAAAAAAAGATTCTGTCAGTAGAATCTACGTATAAAAGTGACTAAGAAAGTAAGTTTCAGATATATAACTTCAAACAAAATAAAGCTATGAGAACTTTTCGAATTCGTCAAAATCCCCATTTTTGATTATAACTCAAAATCTAGAAATGATAGGCCGGTTCTCTTTTCAGAATTTTATTGGTCATGAAAAAAGAGCTCGATAATGTGTCATCCGTTTTCTTCTTGCTCTGATAGTTCTCGAGATCCCCTCATCTACTGAGGGGATCTCGAACAAAATTCGTTGTCTACCAACGAATTTTGCTCACCTTGTAAATAGTGGCAATAGAGCCATAGATACGAACTTCTGGACAAACATTTCTTGAATTGTGTTTTCGTAGGAACCGAAGAAACACATCCCAACGATTCAGAATCTGGTTACACCAAAATTTTTCAACCTCACGAAATTTCAGTATAGAGTCCAAAGCGGCCGAAATAAGAGTTGGACAGGAAAATAGTAATGATGCACTACTTGGTCATTTTTTTTATAATTAGGGAAAATCAGATGTAGATAGATATTAAAATATCTATGAAATATAAGTATTTCAGTTTCTATAATTAGTGTAAGCAAAATTGTCCCAAAATTTGCCGCCCCTGAAATCTGCCGCCCTAGGCTGCAGCCTACTTAGCCTCTATGGTAAATCCGCCACTGTGTTCAGCACTCTAGTTTCTGCTCCAACAGGCTTGCACTCCAGCTAGATCGTACTCACAGAAGTGGTAGAACTAGGTAGGATAAGGGTTCGAAACTGAAGATCCCAATTAAGAGTACAGTCTTACCTCTACACTCGGTCAACGGATTTCCTCGAGAATTCTTTAAACTGTAGTGCTTGCAAACGGAAAAATTCTACTTTGACAAAAAAATATGAGGTGGGGAAAGGCTCATTGTACTCAACATCAAACAGAAACTGAAATTACATTTATTTACAAACTTAACCTAATCATCCAAAATACAAATCAATATGGAAATCTACCGAAACCAGAACCCCACCAGGACATTTGCCTGTACTGTACAGCTCTTTCAGAAGTAACAAAAGCTCTCCCTCTCGAACCTCTTGAATTTCTAGATGCCATCAACTCCCTACTCACTTTGTTGTATCCTGTAGGCCCAGTAGGTTGAGCTCCACACGTTTCTAAAGCCACGAAATCATCAACGTGTAACGAAGGAGGTCTAGACGTATTTGGAGGTCTCGACCTGAACAGATCTGGTCTTTGTTGCACCATTCTAGGAAAACCTCTGGTCCTTAAGGGTCCGGTTAGTGGTTTCTTGATTTTTTGATCATCATTTTTCTTTTCCTTCTCTATTATGTTTGCTGAGCTGATCCTGCATAATATTTCAATTTCTCTGACCAAATTGTATTCGTCTGATAAGTTCTGTTTACACAATTCTGTCAAGTCAGACGCGATATTCTCGATCTCAGAATCCGTTTCTTCATTTGGCACCGAAAGCCAATATTCTGCAGTTAATCTTTCGTTGAATGTATCGGTACAATTGTATACGACTCTTCGCGAAAATTGAGCCAGTAATGGTTCAGGAATTGGCAACGTGGGTTCAGTAAATATTTCTCCTCCTTCAACTTGAGTTTCGTTGTTCAATGAGTTCAAGAGAGCGGACAATTTATCCCGGAGGCCTTCGAAGGTGCTGTCTTCAGTTGCCACGCCTGCAAAGTAAGTACCTTTAAAATATATTTGGTGAAAAGCAACCAAAGTATGACAAATGTCATACTAATTCGTCATAATGAGCTATGCCACCCCTGGAAAAACAAATTTCCCTTCAGAATAACAAGCTAAATCTGTGACACTAGACGTCTATGGATCTTTTAAACAGAGTTGCATTCAGCCAAAGTGCCCAATTTTTCGAATATCACAGATATTTTTAAATTTCTGAACATGAAATTACCCGAAAACGGCGCATTATACCAGAAAATATGAAGAATACTTTTATTTTACAAAACATTCAAATATTCATTAGATAGCGTCCAACTTACTTTCAAGAGTTGGATTCTTTGAGTTTTTGGTATTTTTATGTTACGTAATGGTTATAAGGAGAAAACTGGAGGACGTAGGCGATATCTTGTGTTCGAAAAAGATTAATCAAATAAATGAAAAACTATATTCCGATATTCATTTCATTCGATAAAACCGGTTGTGAGACAGAACTAAAATTTTTTTTTATGGTTTTTCAACAGCCTGTATCTTTCAAACCGAGCCGATTCGGAAGAAATGATAAAGGAACAAAGTGTTTCTTTTGTTCTCAAGAATCTACTCTTAAAATATTTGTATGAGTCAAAGACTCACCTTGTATTTATATGAAAAGTGATTAATGAACTTTTTTCTTGAATGTTTCGTGACATTATTATTAGCATTGGTAATTTGAAAATGATGTAAATGAACTTAATCTTACTTTCCAAATACTACTTCTCATGAATACAGTGTGTTTCATGCAAAGTGCTCACTAGAATGGGGAATTCTCCTCAATTTCGGTTATCACTGCATATGCAAGTTTAAACTGAATAATTATGAGTTTCATTCATGATTTTTTCGAATTCACCGCGGAAACTATTCAAAATCATCCTTCAAATATGGGGTTTTAAAATTTAAATCGCTTTGTGCGGAGTTTACGATTTGGCAACAATGTCCGATCAGGTTGTTTATAGAATAACAGGTGTTGATCTACAGGCGCGTACTAACTAGCGAGCTTCAACTGCAACCGGCCATAAAAATTCCATAAAATTTTACGACCTTCCTCGTTCGTCGCAGACTTCATAGACAGCCATCTTTGTCTATCTCATCAAGATAATGCATTTGTTGTCCTTTATTATCAAGGCATATTTCAGTCGATGTTGCCAGCTTGTGCAATTCTCACAAAACGCTTTAAACTTTAAATACCCATTTTTATTTTTAAGTGCTTAAAATAATTTTTTTTGGGAAACGGTTGAAATGGTTAGGTAAAAATTTGACGTTTCAGAGATATTTCAAAAAATACATCATTTTCGTCAGAAGGAGTATTCCCTTTTCTCCTCAATTTGGGTTATCACTGCATATGAAAGTTTAAACTGAATAATTATGAGTTTCATTCATGAATTTTTCAAATTCACCGCGGAAACTATTCAAAATAAATCTTCAAATATGGGTTTTTGAAATTTAAATCGCTTTGTTTCAAGTTAACGATTTGGCAACAGCGCCTACTAGAAAATAAAAAGAACAATGTCCGATCAGCCTGTTTATAAAATAACAGCTGTTTATTTACAGCCATCATAAGGCGCGTGCTTACTGGCGGGCCTCAACAGCAACCGGCCATAAAAACACCATAAAATTTCACGATCTTCCTCGTTCGTCGCAGGCTTCATAGACAGCCATCTTTGTCTATCTCATCAAGATAGTGTATTTGTTGTCCTTTATTATCAACGCATATTTCAGTCGACGTTGCCAGCTTGTGCAATTGACACAAAACGCTTTAAATTTTAAATACCCATTTTAAGTACTTAAAATATTTTTTTTTTTTTGGGAAACGGTAGAAATGGTTATTTCAAAATGTGACGTTTCAAAGATATTCCATAAAAAATAACTATTTTTGCCAGAAGGAGTATTCCCTAGTATCTAAGAGCAGTGTTTTTCAACTATTTCCATGACACATCCCCCAAAGTTAGAAAAAATATTTGGCGACCTCCTAACAATAACTTTTTTTATGTCACCTAGTATCAGTGCGAATTGGCATTTTCACCAACTGCACAAAAAAAGAGTGAGCAAGGACTATCAAATTTCAGACAAATGATATTTCCAGAACCTTGAGGTTTTTGGTCAATAAATCGTAGTTAAAATTTCGTGTAGAATCCAAAAATGTAATAAATTATAGGGTGTCCCATCTGAATTAGAAAATTTGGCTCAATTTCAGGCATAACTGTAATAACGACCTGCACGAGAATATTTTCGTCGAATATATCCCTGACATTCATCATTATCTACAAATTTTAACACTAAAATTCTCTAGATATTTTAAGCGGACATATCTGTTGGATAAAATAATTGTTATGCTACTTTTTATAATTAACTAATCTCATAATTCACCTTGTACAGATTCCTTGAGAATTTCCAGGGGATGTTTTTCTTCATTCTTCTCATCTTTCCAAGCAATCAGTGCTTTGAGCTCCTTCAAACTGAACTTCATGGTCCTCGGAGAATATGTGAGGGGTACAACAACATCTTCGACAACAATACTGATGCAGAAGAACTCTATCAGAGTGTTAAGGACAGAAATACATTCTGCATTGTCTTTTGCGAAACTTTTGCTGAGTTTATCCAGTAAGATCGAGAATAATCCAGATCGCTTCAGAAGTATTTCTCTGAGATGATAAAAACCATAATCGTGCTCAGTTAGAAGGAAGATAGTCCTAACCGCTGGTAAATATGTGACAAAGGAATTGTTATTGAACAAATGTTCCGAGATGACTTCTATGAAACTTATTAGATGATCTTTGGTTGGGAGCGCGTTGGAGAGATACAGATTGGATGTTTGTTCGGAAGAATTTTGCATTAAGCTTATTTCAGCATCACAAAAACTCTGAATTATGCTCAGAATGCATTCTTGACATTGTATATGATGGCTGATCTGATTATTCGTTTTCAAAATTTGCACAAAGTAGGAAATCAGTGGGGAATACTTTTGTTCTTGCGTTTGAAAAAGGGATAACACGGCGCACTTCAGTGTGCAATGCGTAACAAGACAAGCCAAAAAGTTCAACAGTCGGGCCAAATGTAAAGTGCAAGTTACTTTCGCGTTCTCCTTGGGTGTGATCTCTTCATTAACGGCATCCAAAACTCCTCTTGCAATCATCAGGGCGGAATTTGCCGCCAAGTCTGATATTTGAACACATATTCTCCTCAGAAGATTCAGTAACGATTGGTTTGACGTCGTACATAGTTTATTTACAAAGTCCTGTATTAGAGGACTCAATGGATGCAAGTGTGCGGCCCACAATTTTCTCAAGTTTATCATCCACGCAGTGTCGTTTTCTTGAAGTTCTTCGTTAGTTTGGATTGGTAGTGGAAGGGGAAGCAGCTCAGAGAATACCAACAGTCCAGATATAAATGTGTAAGGAGCCGTAGTTATGTACTGGATGACCTGAAAAATAACAGAAATATTTCGGATGTCATTTGTTTCTAATTTCGTATTTCACTGTTTTAAGCACATTTATGCTGAACATATGATTTGCTTCTTCTTCTACGTGCGTCTGAACTGAAGCTTTGTGGCGCATTGTTCATACGCATGTAGTTGGAGAGATTCGTATCCTAAAAGACGGTGATAAAAATGCCACGAGTCGAAAAATGGGAATCACTCTCTCATAGTAATAGTGATGGCAAGTGTTGAGTTGCCTAGGCAGTAGCGTACCGTAGGGGGGGGCGGTGGGGCGGTCCGCCCCAGGCCCCGCACCAGCATAGGCCCCCAAATGATGGGCAAAAAAAAACCAAACATATTTTAAAAAAAAAATTTAAATAACTTATCAGGCCCCATGACGGCAAAGACCTCCACATTATACAAATGGTTAGTTAGTTATTGTTCCGTCAACATTCAAAATACAGTCCACTGGGCAGCTTTCACTCAAAGCTTGCGCAAGGGGCCCCCTCATCAAAAGCCGCCCCAGGCCCCGAACTATGTCGGTACGCCACTGTGCCTAGGTGAAATGCCCTTAACTCCTTAAGGTTACTACTGTAACCTACAACAGATTCATCAGTGCTACTGTACCAGAAAAGAAAAAGAAACAACCAGTGACTCCTATTTTCTTCAAATTCTCATTAAACACGTGGCCATCTAATAGAGATGTATTCAATCGTTTTTAAAAGTATGTGATCTTCGAGAAAATCGCTGTAAAATCATTCAAAACTCAATAAAAACTTGAATCGATCCAATAAAAATCAGTATGAGACATTTCGTCAATCTGGTCTTCTTTTTTCTGAAGTTTGGTTCTTTGCATGTGCTTCACGAATGTTCCTACTTTGAAATAAAGTTAGTTTATCAACGGCTTCGATTTGAAACGAGTTTTTTGAAAATGCCAAGACGTAAATTCACAAACTCTGAGGCTAATAGGGCTATCGGAATGCTACAGGGTAGCCTAACTCAGGTTATTGTAGCGGAAAGGCTCCAAGTCAGCCAAATTGTGATTTCTCGACTTTGGAATAGGTTCAGGGAGACAGGTTCCGTGTTGGAAAGACCAAGGCTTGGTGGGCGACGAAAAACGACACCTGCTCAGGATCGTTTCATCACCGTTTCGGCGAGAAGAAACCCTACATCTACGTGTAGAATGCTACGGAATTCTCTTCAAAATGCAGATGGGGTCCAAGTTTCCATCGAAACCATGAGACGACATTTGAGAGAGGTGAATCTAGGTTCAAGACGTCCATTAAGAGGAGTTCCATTAACACGTGACCATAAGCGTTAAAGAATGGAATGGGCAAGGCAACATATCAATGGGAACGATCAATGGCGTAGTGTCCTTTTCACTGATGAATCCAGATATGGACGATTTTCAGATTCTCGAAGAATAAGGGTATGGACAGTCCCCGTTATGTCCAAGAAGTCCATGCATTCTGAGGGGGTAGTGTTATGGTATGGGCCGGGATATGTTTCAACGGGCGCACAGATCTACACATTTTCCCTAGGAATATGACCGTCTTACACTATAGGGACCACGTCATTGACAATGTTGTGCCAAATTTTCACGCTGCTATTGGTGAAACTTTTCAATTTCTAGACGATAACGCTAGATCTCACCGTGCAGCCATAGTTGAGAATGCGCAGTTTACTAGGGCTAACCTAGACACGGAAATACACAACCATATCAATTAGGCATCACGGGCATTCTGGAAGCTAAAGAACAGAGTGTTTCAAAATCACGACCTCGATCTGACAGACAGCTGTTTACAAAGCAGTGATCCTCAAAACGCTTCTTAAGAGAGCGAGAGCAGGACGCCCTATAGGCGACATATTGAATAGCTTGAACAAACGCAATAACGTCATCTAAGACAAATATTGCACATCAGATGGTTCCGCAAAGTTCCAAATTCGGAAGTCTTGCAGTGCGCGAGTTGTATAACAGTTGAGACTTAAGTAACGAGGGCCCGACTCAGTTGGAGCGGCCACATTCTGAGGATGCAAGACACAAGACTCCCCAAAATAGCTCTGTATGGCGAATTTACAGAGGAAGCTCGAAAACCAGGAGGCCAGTATAAGCGGTTTAAGGATATACTGCATCAATCCCTAAAATCAGTTAATGCCAATTATAACTGGGAACAACTAGCGTTAGACAGGTCACAGTGGAGGTCTTTGGTCCACAGTTATAATGGATACTCGAGAAAAATACAGCGGCGGCCAGATCGGGTTGGTGACTATCCATGCCCGGAGTGTGGAAGGATCTGTAGGTCACGGTTGGGCTTCTTCAGTCACAGGAGGGCAAACAGGCGCAAGTAGTCCTAAGAAATTATAAGTTTTATCTGATCGATAGTTTTGTTTGCGAGTCTTTTTGTAGATTTATTCTCGGTAACGGGATACAGCAATGAATGAATGAATGACCAATGCATAATGTGCATGCTCTGCTCTCCTAGAAGACCAGAGGATCACATAACCCATATTTGTTTGGGTTTCAATGTGTTAGTTCCACAGTAGTTTGCGGTCCAATATCAAACCAAGATATTGAACACAGGATACAAGACAGTATTATAAGGTTGATTTGGCATAACCGTTAACACTACTTCAATTTATATTAAGTACCATATCATATGCTCACCTCTTTGCACATCAGACTCCACAATGTTTTATTGAGTGTGTCCTTTTCATGGATTTCATCAGAAATCGGCTGCGTGTACACCAGTAAAATCTCAACGATGCTCTCTTTCACTTTACCGCATTTGACGAAATGCGGCGAATCCATGGGATACGAGTTCATAAGATTATAAGTTTGCAGAAGAACGGGAACAGCAGTCAAGTCCTTGAAGTTGGTATTTCTACATTGGATGGCATAAGTCAACATTTGCTTCAGGAGTATCACACACGGGTATACGATTTCGACCAATGAAAGTCCTTGTTGCGACATGAAATTCGCCAAGTGCACGCTAGGCTGTTCATAATAATCGCAGATCTTATGTAGAATCTTCGTGATTAGCGCAACGCCATCGAGGGAGAAAAGTTGCAAAATAACGTGTTTGTATTTTAACTCGACGTAATTGTTGAACGGATTTTCGAATATTGCCGATTTCGCCGCATGTTTCGAAACTCCAAGGCTGTATATTATCCTCAAACTCGTGATTATTTGTTCCGGCCTTTCTATCAAATTATCTATTTCCTTCGCAATAATATCCACAAACGACGATATATTATCATAAGTGATCGTGTTCTGAACGGGCGAAATATAAGCGTTGATGCTGTTCAATTTGTTTGAACAAATTTCCTGTTGACCTTCGTAATTCGAAAGATGTGAAATTTCCTTTTTGAACTTTTCCAATATTTCGATATTCGACGAGTGAATCAAAACGATGTGGACTAAATCGATAACGTATAGAATAGCCGGGGATTTCTTAAGTTTCGAAGACTGACTTTCAGGTTTTTCCTTGATATTTATGAACTGAATAACGGCTTTGAAATTTTCCGTCATGCCGAGCACGTTTGCCATTGCAATTTTTCCCACTGGAGATAACGATAAGCAAAAAAGTCCATGAAGTTCGTCTAGAATATCGTTCGATGATAAATCGATATTTTTCTCTCCAATATCCAGAAGTTTAGCTATATGATAATGGGTCCTCAATTTGTATGCCAGCACGATGCCTAAACTTTGCGATTTAATATCCATGGAATATTGTTCATCCTCCTCGGTTTGTAAAAGATATTTCAGAAGTACGTTCATAGTCTCCGAACGAGAAGACATGTAATCTATTCCATCACGAGTTTCGGATAAATTATATACAACCTCTAAAATCGGAATTTTCAGCACTGGGAGATTAGAAAGAAGAGGATGCGTTAATAACAGTACAAGAGACTCCACAAAGTTGAATATCTTGAAATACTCCAGCAAAACGTTTTTCGATTGCTCCCTCACGATTTCAAATTGAGAAGAAACAGGTAGGAACCTTTTGGGTTGGGTCAGAGTAAATTGTTCGTTCCTCAAATATTGTAAAATTTGTTCTAAGAACTTACCAATCAAATTAATTTCACTCGTAGATACGTTGGATTCAGAATTTTTCAGTTTCGAGATAACCGAGTGAAATACAGTGAAAATTTCGTATATATTAATTTTTTTTATGATTGAACACAGGGAGAATTTCAATCGAACTGGTGTATTGTATTTCAGTTGATTCAAAAGAATACTGTAATTGCTTTTATTCTCTTCCCGACTGAACCCGTTCTGTTTTCCCGTATTTCTATTCACAATTTCTAAAAATTTGTCCATTCCAAATTTATGAATCAAACAAGTATCTAGAGCCTTCAAAATCATGAGTTTTATGGAAGGAGCCATGAATTCTTCCTGATATAAGTTCAATAAAACTTTGAAAACACCGAAATTTTTCTTGAAGAGATTCTCTAGAAAAATGTTGCTCTCGAAACAAAACTGAGCTATTCTCAATCCACACTTGATATGACGAATTTTGTAAATCGGCTGATCTTGGCTATTCGCCAAGTCATAGTTGAGGGCGATTTTAAGCCAATCAACTGTTGAATCGAAAATGAAATTAATTTGATCAGAAATTTCCGTATCTACCGCATTCCATTTATGACTGGCAAAACTCTGTATTTCTTGATAGAGTTTGATTATCGTTATGAATTTTTCAACTGAACCAATCGTGAAAGTGAGTTTCTCGCACAAATGAATGAATTCTTCTTTGATTTCCGGACTTAGCTTGCTGAAATTTTCAGTGGAATACTTCGTAATGCTCGACTTGAAATAATCATCACAAATACCGATCACGATCTTCAAATTTTCACTGACTTCAATGGAATCTTCCGAAATTTTATAAGGCTCTTCAGGCTGGTAAGAAGTGAGATCAGTAGAGCCTGGTATAAACACCCTAACTAAATCATCAGTATCACCAATTTCATTGAAATCTTCCGGAACGTCCTGATACTGTTCATTATCATCCAGAATATCTTCATCACTCAAGATTGGCTCAAACTCTTCCACATCTATCTTGGATGGTTCTTCCGCTGTTGCAGATTGTTCTTTCTCTTCTACATTACCTTTGAAACCCTTCTTATCAGAAGAATCAATGTTAGATTCTTTCTCACTTTCAGGGGGATTCTCTATAGCTTCATGAGGTGTTTTAGGCCGTTTTGGCGACATTATTGGAGGAGTTCGCGGCCTTTTCCTATCTTCTCGTTCCTTTTCCTCAGTTCTGCTATAAGAGCGACGACATGAATCTTCATGTTTATATGAACGATCCCGGATCCTTTCCCTATCTGAACCTGCAACAATGCCATTATGTCATATTTACATACATATCATATCAGAATCTTACTTACTTCTATCATGATCATTGTCTCTCGGTGAGCCTCTATAATCCCTGGGCTGTCTTTCCCTGTCTCTACTTGTGTTACTCGAGTGGATCTTGTCCCTTTCTCTATCTCTCTTATCAGATTCGTTCCTATGATCCCTATCAGACTTCTCATAACCTGTATCTCTTGATCTCTCTCTTTCCCTTTCATTCTCATTTGGTCTTGGGCAAACCTTATTCCATTCTGCATTCTCAACATGATAATTTCTAGGATCCTTAGGGGGATCTGGATAATATTCTGTATATTCAGGTTGATATGGTTCTGGCTGTGTATAAGGTTGTTGGTAAGGCTGAGCTGGCTGATTATAATCTATAGGGATTGTTATATTTTCTGTGGGCCATTCTGTCTCTAGATGGTTTGTTGGAAGTATTTGCTGGGTTTCAACCAAATTTGGTTGACTAGGAACCACTGGTGGATTAACTACGGGTTGAACAATTTGTTCGGCTATATTCTTGGTTAATGTACCATAAACTGCTAGAGTTATTGTTGTATACCATCCCCTCAAAACTAATCCATCAGTGGGGATCTTTCGTATTGTTTCATCAGGCGCACATTCCAAATTTATACATCCATTCTGATTATATTCAAACCCTCCCAAACTTTCAAAAGTACTGGCACCTGGTTTACCAAGATCATTCACGAAAAATTCAATTTTGAATTGGCTTGGATTGGTAGCACCAAGACGTACACCGCCTGGAAAATCTGCTTGAACTCTTGCACCAAGAGGAATTATTCTCACTTCAGTTACATAGACAGGTTTTGGAAATTGAACCAAATCCAAATTGATTTCTTCTGTATTGTCGTGTGCAAATGTGTCGAAAAATAACAATTCAACAAATTCACTTAAATTTTCCATACTTCACTTTCTTGATTTTCATGTGAAAAAAGATAAAGGTAAATATCTAATATCAGAAATCGAAATGTTGTATTGTTGATTATTTTTATTTCACCTTCGCGTTTCCTAACCACAAAAAAAATCGTTTGTTTTGAGATATGTCAAATGAAAAAGTCACAAAATACAGAAACCAGAAACTTTCTTTCTTTTCTTTCTATGGGAGTAGAGTAACAAATTTTTTTCGAATGAACCATGACTGAAGACGGCAGGTGAACGTTTGCCTAAACGAATAAATGGTGGAAGTATTCCAATAAAGCCTAATATTAAAAATTGTAGACAGATTTATCTGATTTATAATCAGTAAAAAAAATCACAATTCTGTGATACGGTAATGTTTTTGTTATGACAGAACGTCAACGCAAATATTTTCGATTTCTGTCAGATACTGACGTTCAGATTTTGACAGGTGATTTGGGTCGTGTGTTTATTGAACTGAACCTTCGAATTGTGAAATGCGTTGAAAATAAAAGATTTTTGTTCGATAATGCTATTATTAAGTGTTCTATAAAACAAATATGAGTGTTTTCGGCGATTTCCAACAAGTATGGTTACAGAGATTTCCAGAGAGTCCGTTACCCGGAGCATGGGAGGAAGATGTCCGAGCCAATCTTTTAAAACATAAACAAAAAGTCTTATTACTCAGGGAAGAATTGGAAAAAGAACAATTTTACGTTGAATATTTAGAAAGACTACTTAATGATGTGGAACAGCATAAGAAACAGATCGAAGGTGGGAAAAAGACAGATATTCGTAATGATGTCATCGAGACTGATTTATCTAAGGTAAATATTGATATTTTACAGGTGTGCACCTGCATAGGTTAATAATAGTAATAGCAGAATGTCACTGCATTAATCCACCGAATTTTTTCTCATACATAGCATATTTTTCTTGCTATTACTCTGGTCACTGCTTGGATGAATCATATTCATTAAATGTCAAGCTTTGAAATGAATTTTCTCCTTTTTATTTTCATTCCCAGTCCGAAATCTCAGGAAGTAATTTAATTTTATAATGCAGGCAGTTCAGAAACAATTACAATTTTCTATTTGTAGTAGGAATAGGCTTCATAATATTGTTTTAATGGTTTTCTTATTGATCAGTTTTGAATTAAGTGTATGTATAGTATATTAAGAGTGCAGAGTATAGATGAACATATAAATTTAAATTTGTTCCTTCAGACTATATTTTTATGCCCCTTTCAAAGTATTCATAATTTGTTATTATGGACTATGATTTTGATTGTCTGAATGACGAAAGAAGAATTATATTTTAATGATTTTATTGCAAAATTCTGCTATATTTTATCATATTATCATTATTGACATAAATGTTTGAAAATTTGAGGCAATTTCTGAAATAAAAGAACCAAATATTTGTTCAGGCATTTTCTAATTCATTCACGTTTCGGTTATATCCTTCACATGGTCAAAAGAGCATAAGGATACACTTAGCAGGCATGTGACATTTTGCAGTGCTGAGCTTTATGTAAGAGGTTCAATATTCTAGTTTTTTCACTGCCTAAACAATAGAAGGGGAGAGGGGACAGTCTGCTCATGTGCGAGTTTAAAAATTCTATTCCACTCGACTAACATCTCCACTCATTGAGCACTGCAAAAACCACCACTTGTGAAAAGGGTTACTTATATATCAAACACTTGTATCCATTTGTTAAAGAACTGATGATTATTCTTGAGAGTCGGACAAGTTTTCCTATTCTTATTTCATTTAAAGATTGGTTTATACAGCGTTATTAAGAACCAGGACCTATGGAAATAACCTGAGAAAGTCCATTCTGATTTGTATGTGGTATTCACTCAATCGCCATCTGCCTATTAGGCCTTAGTCCTTAGGAACTGTGCATAAACATACCATAACATGTACACAAGTGGATACATTAATTTTAACAATGGATGATCATCACCCTGTAAAATTGCTCTTGATCTGCCAAACCTAATTATTTATTCACCAATTAAGACTTACTAGGGAAAGGAATGACGTGGGAAATTCAATTGAAAATGAAACTTCCCTTAGATTCTTCGCTTTAATATTCAACAAACTAGAATCTTCATAAGAACTCAAAAAAAAATTAATTTGAACATTTGGTATAATTAATAATAAGTTTTATAAAAATGCTCAATTACTGCTTCCGTTAATTACAACTCTGAATGTTCTCATCTCTCTTCACAAACAAATAGAATTCAAATATTTGAACTACTCATTCATTTATATATTATGTTTAAAAGCATATATGTATATATTACGAAATATACTGGAATCGACGAAATCAGGAAAAACCAGTGCAGCGCAAGTGCAGAATGAATTCTCCAATACATAATTTATTTAATTGAAAACATTATCATTGAAATGAATTGCAAAAAAATTAGACTAGCGCTAGAATCAATTTTTCTCGAAATTCAATGGATTTGAATAAAATTTATATGTTCAGATGCGCACACTGTATGTTTTCTAACAATATACTTTCAGTCAAGACATACCGGATATCGGTGGTGAAAAAAAAATAGTGATTATCCAAGCTGGCATCTACATAGACCTGTTGATTTTTCATATGACTTAAAATAGTTTTCTTAGCACGCTGGCGCTCTGGGTGGTAATTCCTGGATTCCTCTTGTGTGTCTAGTAGTGAATGGGAATTATTCCCGGCCGAAGGAATATATAGAGTGATTTTTATATTGAGAGTTTTGTTTTCTTCTTGAGTGGTTTCTGGAGGTGATAAGTGATATTATATGATTTGCATCAGTGAAATCATTGAGCTTAGAGCTGATGGACAGTTAATAAAACAGTTTCTCCAATATTTTAGTCCTCTAACTTTTAGTTAGAGTATCTTGGGTAAATATTTTCAAAATTGTGCTATACTTCTTTTCAAACTTTGTGTTCATGTCCAATTTTCCGAATATTCTAATTTCACCAGTATAAGATTTTTTTTCTTCTTCATGTAGGCAATTCCTACTCTTATATTGTTTAATAAACGCTAGTATAATATTCAACGAGCGTGTATTGATACCTCAAACTCAAAATATTTATTATATATGTTTTACCAGTCTATGAATAAGCCGACTGTTGTATTATTCATACCTTTGGGATGATTGCTGATATACATTGAAGGAAATTGAAAAACTTTATTTCCTCATTTTGAGTCGTGAAGTTTCCAGAACACAACATGTCCTGAAATTTCTCTAAAACACTTTACTGAAAAAAATTGCTTAAGGATGATTACTTGATGTAATTATTTCAAGATATCTTTTATGATTTGCATTGACCAGTGGCGTCCGTGGATTTTGTTTCGTTGAAATAATCACTTGGTCTAATTCTGCTTTTCGATTCATTTTGGTTTTCGTTTAGAGTCTTTGAGCTTAAAAAATCCGCCCTCTTTCCAGGAAACTTCCAAAGATGACGATGAGAATCCAACAGAAGTTGACATCGAATCTTTATCCGCAAATATGTGCATTAATGAATTATCCAAATCGCATTCAGTAGGCGGCACTGATGGTAATAAAAAGACTGATACAGACGACGGTACTTTTGTGACTGTGATTGAAGTCAACGGTTTGAAGAATACAGAGTTGAATCAGGATAAAATTCCTCCGAAGTAAGTATTGAAGGGATGAAGTCACATGAAAAAAAAATCTCGAATTCAGATGCCATCAGTTACAGTTTTATCAAACGGCCTAAATTGACACTATCATATGACAATAAATTCGAGTTATTTATGTTCCAACTCTTGATTATTTAAACCAATAAAAGAGTAGCTTGGTATCGATGTCATATCAGGCAAAATCGACATAACATATATTATAACTGTATACAGGATGAGTCTTTGACTCGTTCAAATTTTTTAACAGTAGATTCTTGAGGTCAAAAGAAACACTTTTTCTATACCATTATTTCGGATTCGTCCCTGATATAGCTTTTTTAAGTTTTCATAATGAGCTGTGCCACCCCTGGAAAAACAAAATTACTTTCAGAATAATTAGCTAAGGCCCGTTTGCACCAATCCCCCTTGAAAGGAGTACTTAACTAAGCCTCGTAAAGTTAATGGACGCTTAATTTTATTCCCAGTTGCACGACTGTGGCTTAACAGAATCTTAAGTAAGGGGCCCTTAAGTTTTTATATCTAGTGATATTTCTGTTTTTTATTTTGGTGCAACTTCATTCTAGTCCAATAAAGCCTTTTCATTGGATGGCCGGTTGCCGATGATCGTTGTCATTTCATTAACCTAACTTTATTGTCCTGTCAGTCGGTGTCAAGGATATTATTATAATATTATCAAAGAGTAACAACTTTTTGTTGTTGAATTAGCATTAACATTGATAATAATAATGATTGTCAAATAAAAGGTACCTGAGTTTATATAAGTACAACACTTTCTTTGTAAGGTCTTGTGTGAATTTGTTTTATTATTGTTGAAGAGGAACATGAAGAAAATATCCTTATTGCCCTTGTTAGTACGAATAAGGTGAATGATTGCCAAGCAAGTGGTGGTAATCTACAAAAGGCACTCAACTTCTCAACAGAAGAAAAGAGTTTGTTGCTAACTATAGTATGATTTGTGACACCAAATTGAAAATTAAAAAAGACTGATGGCATTACAATAAAGGCAAAAGAAAAGGCTTGGTATTCAGTAATGAATTCATTCAATTTTCAAAATCCATCAAAAATGGGAAGTTCGAAGTTCTGCAGACAGTTCAACAAATTATTTTAGGTTAGAATCCCGCACTTAAATACCTAAGTGGTCATTACAGGAGCGCTTAAATTTAAGGCTAGCTTTAGCCATTTAAATGTCACTTAACAGTTTGTGCAACGTAATTTAAGTTAAGGGTTCATTTTAAGGGACACTTAACACTAAGTGCGTTTGGTGCAAACGGGTCTTAATCTGTGACACTACACATCTGTGGATCTTTTAAAAAGAGTTGTATTCGGTCAAAGTACCCAATTTTTAATATTTCACAGATAGTTTTCAATTTTTGGACATCGAAATACTCAAAAATGCCGCATTATACGAGAAAATTTTTGTGAAATAGAACGAAAAATGACATTTTTTATGGTTTTCTCAACAGCTCGTATCTTTTAAATCGTGCCGATTCGGAAAAAAATGATAAAGGAAAAAAGGGTTTCTTTTGATCTCAAGAATCTACGGTTAAAATAATTGTACTAGTCAAAGACTCTCCCTGTATAAAAATGCATTCTTTTAGTTATTGGAAATATCCATTATCCAGATAGTTTTTTCATCCATTGCCCTTTTATCTCTTTTCTACTCGTGTTTATTGTTTTTTTGAAAAGACTAATCGTTTTTTTCAATAAATGCAGATGAAAAATAACTCTCATTTCAGGGTTCCCGAAAAACCAGATTCCCAACTTAAAAAGACACTTCTTGAACATTCCTCTAGTAGAAGCGACTCTCTTGAGTCTTCATCGGATGTACACACAGGAGACGAACCATTCTACGATATAGTAGCAGGGGAGGATGAATCGAATCTACAACAGAGTGAGTATTTTCATTAAAAGAGTATTTTTGGATGAGGTGCTGGAAGAACTAATCAATTTGTAGTTTTTTTTTTCTATAATGTAGCTCTCTTCGAGTGTTTGAATTTACTTCATAGTTAGCATCGACAAGGATATGGAAGAATATTTACAATCGGTATTTAGGTGTTAACATGGGAAAATATCACAATCTGGCAATCAGTCTCAAGTAGGAGGAATTTGTGAACTTGAATGATTTGGAAATTATGAATCCATTCAAGAAGAACAAAGTGAATAAACAGTAGGCAGAAATTCAATTCATTCTTCATTTTAGGTGACACTTCCAGTACTGAGAACGTATTCAGTACTTCTTCCACTTTACCGTTGACCGCTAAACTAGAATCGGTCATTCAGGAACCGCAGTCGCCTGGGACGTCGAATTATGTTAATATTGAGTATTTTATAAAGTAGGTTTCGACCGTACATTGATCTAATGCTTTTATTATTGAAAACTTTTCTAGATGTACCAAAGGAAACGATAACGATCCGAGTAGCAGTGAAGATGAGGAAGAAATTGCCCCTTTGCGTTCTAATACCGCCGACAATGGTTCGTACGCGAGTTCTAGCTCTCTAGAATCGTCAACTCCGTCGACAAGAAGAAAATTCAGTCAGGTTAATTGAAAGTTTCGTATTCTATAATTTCTGTTATAATTATTATTATTTTCAGGAGGGAGATGTTAAGGTTGAAGCCGAAAGAATGACCATGTATCGATGTATTTTATTGAATATAATTGACAGTGAAACGAATTATGTGGAGTGGCTCGGCATAGCTATTAAGGTAAGATGTTGTATTTTTTGGTTGGAAATTACTGGCGGAATTGTATATTTTCGCTTCACGAATATCCATTACAAGCACTCTTTTTCGCACATTACTACATTCACTTATATAAAAGCACTCGGTTGGTCTTGGGAATTTGACACATTCCACACTGTATGATACGAAAATTTGAGGTTATGACGCTTGTCGAAACGTTTTTGGGTTTCAAATCAGCGCTGTGTTGTCCGTTTTACGTAAAAGTGTCATTAATTACATATTTTATCACAATATCAAATTACTTCGAAAAATATTAAGTCGAAAATATGTGACAAACAGAATTTATACAAACTGTATTTCAATTTTAGTTATTTGCATAGAAAGGACAAAAGATCAGTTTTTAAAAATGTATATTTATTTTTGCAATGAAAGAAAATTGAATTATTAACATATACACTGCGCAAAAAAATTAACGCATATTCTGAAAATCTCAATTTTAATGAAAGTTAACTCTACATTGACTTTATAACTTATTTTTTATGTTCTCTCGGGAAGGTTTTGAACGAAACAAGACACATTAAATGGAAGAAAAATTCAGGATTTCACCGAATCTTATGTGAAAGAAGAGAAATGAACAATTTTCAAAATACTGAAATGCTGATAAGTGATTTTATACTTGGTATTTCTACCCCTTGCGTTAATTAAAGCTCGGCAACGACGGTTCATACTCAAAATGAGTGATCTTAAAATGTTCTGATCTAATCCTTCCCAGATTTCTCCGAGTTGGATTCCTAAGTCATTAAGAGTAGCTGGATGATTTTCTGAACTTCTCAGCCTTCTATTGAGGTTGTCCCAAACCTGCTCAATCGGACTGAGATCTGAACTTCTTGCTGGCCATTCCATTCGAGAGACTTCAACCTCTTCAAGGTACTCCTGAACGATGTGCGCACGATGGGGTCTGGCATTATCGTCCATAAAAATGAAATTTTCACCAATGTATGGGGCAAATGGCACTACATGCTCTTCAAGAATGTTCCTTATATACTTATCAGCATTCATAGCTCCATTATCAACGACCACTAGGTCTGTGCGAGCAGTCAAAGATATTCCACCCCATACCATAATCGATCCTCCCCCGAAACCAGTAGTATTCAGGAAATTGCACTGAGCATATCTTTCATGTGGACGTCTGTATACAAGGGAACGTTGATCACAATGGTAGAGGCAGAATCTAGACTCATCTGTGAAGAGAACTCTTTCCCAATCGGCCTCTTCCCAATGGATATGTTCTCTCGCAAAATCCATACGCGCCCTTCGATGGGCTGGGGTAAGAGCTGGGCCTCTTGCCGCGACACGAGGCCTTAAATCATATTCTCTGAGGCGATTTCTTATTGTCTGAGTGCTAATTTGCACCTCATGAGTTTGCTCAAGCTGAATTTGAAGGAGGCGAGCGGTTGCAAACCGATGTCCCAACGAAGAAACTCTCAAGTAACGTTCTTGAATGGCAGTTGTTACCCGTTGTCTACCCTGTCCTGGTCTTCGGACATTCATACCTGTCTCCCTGAATGGCTGCAACATTCTGGACACACTTATATGGGAAACTCCAAACCTTTCTGCAATTCTTGTGTATGTCCACCCTTCTTCTCGCAAAACTACCGCTTGGGCACATTCCTCTTGGGTCAAATTGCGTGTTTCGCGTTGCATAGCGATCGAGTGTAGGTTCCCGGCCAATAAACGCTGAGATTGAACCTTCTCCGAAAGCATCCGAAAACTCTTTGCCTTTGAAGCCTGAGTGTCCAGGTACCCAAATAAGTTGCACTCTGTTGTGAATTCCCAATTCGCAGAGGTTATATCTGCATTCGAGTACCTGTGCTGAATTGCATTTGTCAGCTGCGAGACTGACCAGACTAACACTGAGTTCGGTCAGCGGTCTACGACTGTAGACTCCGGCTCTGGAGACCTGTTTGGTTCTGGAGCTATCAGTAAACCAACAAGGTCCTTGTGAATAGAGTTCCTTGTGCCAGAGCCATTCGTTTCTGCTTGGAATCAGAGAACTGAAGGTTCCGTCCGCGTTGGTTCTTGTGATTATCTGATCAGTTCTGATGCCCATCACTTGCCGTATATAATAGGAGCAGAAATTTGAAATGTTCTCCTCATAGTTACGGGCACAATAAAGGTTTTGCAAGGGTGGAAGCCCAAATGCGCAACCTCGCACCAACCTTTAATTACAGTTAGTGTTCTTGAAGAACAGATGAGATGGTTACATCGCCATTGCCCGTCAGCAAAACAACTATATCATCCGCATATGCTTCAACGTATACGTCAGTTTGATATGGTAAGAGGTACACCCCTAACCTTGGCAGCCCTCACTAAATACTCAGTGAGCCGCAACGTCTCCTTCAATATCCAGAAAGGCAGATACCGAAATCTCTCTGGAATTGAAAGAGATCCTGGCGACAAGGTTGTTGAGGGCAAGATCCGTAGATTTGCCTTTCTGGTATGCATAGTGTTTCGCCGCAAAGCCAGTTTATGTTGATCATCTTCTTTGGCTAAAGGTTGGAGACCTTAGAATATTTTATATTCTGAATTGAAGACGTTACATCAGTTGAAGAATTAAAAAAATCAACCCTAAGATGAAATGCATCTGATGCAGTGGTAGAGAATGAGCGGACCTGCATTCTAAATAGCACTTCCTGATGTCTTTTCTCTTCTTCAATCACTCTCGGCATTCTTGAAATATTAATTAATATTGTTGTGTCAACGACATTTCATGAGTGCCAATCTTACTCCTTTTTAGGCCCGTTTGCACCAACCCCCCTTAAAATGAGAACTTAACTAAGCGTAGTTTAGAGTTAATGGACGCTTAATTTTATTGCCAGTTGCACGACTGCGGCTTAACAGAATCTTAAGTAAGGGGCCCTTAAGTTTTGATATCTAGTGATATTTCAGTTTTTTATTTTGGTGCAACTTCATTCTAGTCCAATAAAGCCTTTTCATTGGTTGGCCGGTTGCCGATGATCGTTGTCATTTCATTAACCTAACTTTATTGTCCTGTCAGTCAGTGTCAAGTAAACTATTATATTATTATCAAAGAGTGACAACTTTTTGTTGCTGAATTAGCATTATTGATAATGAAATGGATTGTCAAATAAAAGGTACTTGACTTTATTAGAAAAACCGCAGCAGTTCTGCAGCCAGTTTATGAGTTCAACAAATTATTTTAAGTTAGAATCCCGCCCTTAAATACCTAAGTGGTCATTACAGGAGCGCTTAAATTTAAGGCTAGCTTTAGCCATTTAGATGTCACTGAACAGTTGGTGCAACGTAATTTAAGTTAACGGTTCATTTTAAGGGACACTTAACACTAAGTGCGTTTGGTGCAAACGGGTCTTAGTCACAAAAACTTGAGGAAATTATTTCATGGCCAACCGAGTGCTTTCATAAAAGTGATTGAAGTATAGTTGGGCAAATTTCAATGGCGACTAGAAACATTATAACAGTTTAGAAAAATTACCCCTCACTTTCGGTTTCTTTTCAGTATATGAAAGCAATTCAGTCAACCCTAGGCACATCTCAACCTATAGTTAGTGAGACTGAATTGAGAACAATATTTTATAAAATCCCAGAGCTGTACGCGTTACACGTGAATTTCTTAGAGGCTCTTCAGAGACATACACAAAAGTGGGATAGTAAGATTGGAGAGAGCTTCAAGACTATGGTAAGAACAATGTAATTCCATGAGTTTATACGTGGATTGAAATTTCATTTGTTGTTTCATTTTCCATTTCATATTTCAGGCAAATAATTTGACAATTTACGGGGCATTCCTTAGCAATTATGGTCGTGCGATAGACACTGTGAGAAAGTGCAGCGCGAACAATTCTCAGTTCCACGAAATAACGAAGAACATCACATGTAAACAACTGTCGGGTCAGCCGGTGTCTTTGGAGGACTTACTGCATAAACCTGTGGCTCGAGTGCAGAAAAACGCGCTCGTCTTACACGATATGTTGAAATACGTTCACCAGAAACATCCCGATTACAAAACCCTGACGGACGCTTTGCAGATAACGCAAAGATTCTTGGACCAGTTCAACATGATCCAAACCAAGTCAATGTTCCCTGTAAGTTTGAATTTAAAATCGGCAGAAGGTGGAAAATAGCTTTTCGATTTTTTTTCAGTCGGCTGATAGAGCTCAAAGGAGGCTAGTCAAAAATTCGTTTATAGTTGAATTCGCAGATAACCATAGGAAATTGCGGCATTTATTTTTGTTTAACGACGTTATAGCTTGTGCTAAATATAAGGTAAGAGGTGATTTAGTGGAAAATGCGACTTTTATCCTCGTGTTTTGTTGTTAGTCATCTGGGCGGACTGAAAAGTACACGTTCGAATTGAAGTGGTTCATTCCGGTAGAAGATATTATTATATTAGAAGAATCCACTGCAAATCTCCATGAAGTACCTGCTTCCAATATCGTTTCTTTGAAATCTCAAGCTTCAAACGTTAGAGATCAACTGAGACAAGAGGAGAAATCGACAGAAGATAGAGTAAGCTTTTAATTGTTAATCGAGTCTCTTTTATGAAAGAGGTAAAATTTTTGCAGAGGATTCGATTAGGGAGAGGTTCCGAAAAGTTCCGGAAGAGGCTCGTGGAGCTGGAGAGTCAATTAGTGTTAGTATCGCCGAATCTGGTGTTCAGAATAAAACATAGACAGAACGGGAGGACTTATCTGTTCTTCCTGTCCTCCGATTTCGAGAGGACGCAGTGGATCGAGGCCATCCAGACCCTGCAGAGGACCGGCATTCCGCCGTCGCCCACAACTAACAACGCCAGTATGTTCGAGTTGCAAACGTGGATAACGGCCTGCAGAACGTTCCTGAAGACCAACATGGGTTCGTATCTTTTGAGGAGCGGTCAGGACGAGAGTCTTCTGGTTGGGGATCTGCACGTTTTCATATACGACCTTAACGGTTTGGAGTATACTAGTGGTGAGTTTCAGTATTTTGGAAATATTGATTGATCTTCGGGAATTCTCCTTTTCCCGATTCTTCCTTTTCAGTTATTCGAATTTTCAAGAGAGTTGTTGTGGGCGCGTTACAGTTCGCAATTTTGAATCTATCGGTGTGAAATTTTGAATGTTGGTGGTCATCTGTGGCGTGAGGAAGCCTAGTCAGAATCAATATAGTCTTTTTGGATTTTTTTGCTCGTCAGGTATGGGGACTTTCGAACGAATTTAATTTCAGAATGTGAAAGAGAGAACGGGTTTTCGCAAAAAATCGCGATGCAGTTACATTCATACAGGGTGAATCTTTGACTCGTACAAATATTTCAACAGTAGATTCTTGAGGTCAAAAGAAACACTTTTTTCCTTTACCATTTTTTCTGAATCGGCTCAGTTTAAAAGATACAGGCTGTTGAAAAACTATAAAAAATGTTATTTTTTCAGTACTCACAAACGGTTTTATCGAATGAAATGAATTTCGGAATATAGTTTTTCATTCATTTGATGAATCTTTTTCGAACACAAGATATCGCCTACGTCATCCAGTTTTCCCATTATGACCATTACGTACCATAAAAATACCAAAAAGTCAAAGAACCCAACTCTTGAAAATTGGGCGCTGTCTGATGAATATTTGAACGTTTTGTAAAATAAAAGTATTCTTTATATTTTCTCGTATAAAGCGCCTTTTCCGAGTAATTTTATGTTCAAAAATATAAAAAATCCACAGATTTTTTCTAATATCCACCATTTGAAGAAAAAGTTGAAAGCTTTCTGTGAAAATCTCAACGTTACAAGTCAGCACAAATACAGGGTGTTTTCAAAGCTGAGGCTTTTTGACAGAAGGTAGAACTCATCAAAATAAGTCGTTCAACCAAAATTTGTCAATATAAAATATCCAAGATGGCTGAGATACAACCCCTAGAAGTTCAATTTCATTGAATTTCAAGTATGGGACTGTGGAAGGTGACTCCGGCATCGCAAAAACGAAACAAAACATAAACATATGGTTCAGTACCAAGTTCATCTGATTAGATGCATCAGGTCACTTTTGAGGGAACATAATTGTTGTATCGTGCAATTTAAGGTGAACAAAAAATGTAGAAAATCGAGGCAGTTTCTTGAAAGTGCTTATGTTAGTTATGTTGAAAAAGTGCTATGATGTTTCCCCATTTCATCCCATTTTTACGACGATTCTTAGAATGTTCGAACAAGAAGATTGTAATGCCCATTGTGAAAAAATTCGTGAATAATTTTATTGGAGAGATTTTGAAGTATTATTCTATTTTTTTACACTTGTGTCCTAAGTCTCTTCTGTCAGTTGGTATTAAAATGAGCCATTTAATAAAATCGTGTAAGTTACTACAATGAAAACAATTCGGCAATCCTAAGTTGCCATTTTAATGACCACGTAAATATCGAACGAGCCAATATCCTAAACGAAACCATATGGTCGAGTCAGGAGATAAGTTTTTTCCCCACTGGTTTTGCGATAATTCAGCTAATAAACGATCTAGGGTCGTATTAGGGTCTATTTCAGTAATTATTTTCTTTTTTTTTTTTCAACTTCATCATTTTTTAAGTTTTGTATAGGTGATTTTTGGTGAAACGCTTCATTTTGACCAGTTCTATCTTCTGTTGAAAAAAGTCCCACCTTCAAATACACCTTGTATAGTTGGGCTAATTTCTTTCCAAAATCTTTATTTTCGAGATACTAGAAAATCTTCGTGAAAATTCCACCAGCACAAGTTTTTTCAATTTCCTGATTTCGCGGAAAATTTGATGAATTTTCGATGAAACATTTACAGCTAAAGTCAACGCAAATGTAGCACAAATTATTCCACTCAATTTTAGGAATAAAAACAAAAGTGCTGTGCTAACTTTTATCTTCATTGTTGTTTTTCCGGGAAATAAGAGGAAATTTCGCAAAAAATCCAAAGGCACAACTCAGTACATGTATAGCACAATCTATTTCAGCCATAAAAAAACCATTTTTTCTCAGTGCTGGGCCATTCCATACATTTTGTGGAATATCTTGAGAACCTTATGAAATTGAAAAAAAAATTCAATGGCACAAAGTAGCACAAACCTTGCACAATTCAGCACAATTTTTTTTTACAAAAGTCGAAAAGTGCTGGGCTTAATTCACACACATGATATTTCGATCCACTTCGAAGGTTGATCTAGTTTTAATGTTATTCTGTCTGAAGTGAAAAACAGGTTGTTTGCTCTTTTTTTCCTAGGAAAGAGAGCATCATCATTTTGGGAATTCAATCTGGCAACCAAGCATCAGGATAATTTTAGCGTATCAAGTCAATACCTTGAAATTCATATGTATTTTACACCACAAATATGTTTTTAAGTTAAAACTTTTCTTTCAGACTTGTATATCTGTATCGAAGTAGATTTTTACGGACATTTCTTCCAAAAGGCCAAAACGAAGTTGGCGTGCAACACCAGCACGCCCGTTTGGAATGAAAATTTCATTATTGATCTGGAGGGTTGCGAGAACCTACGTATCTTGATCTATAGGGAGAACAGTCCAGTCGATACGTTGTTTGGGAAGCATACCCAAAAATTGAGCAGGCAGTGGTTGCTGGGTCAAGGGCCGGATTTGATCGAGAAAAAACTGCTCATAAATGGATGCACACTGAGAATAGGTTTGAAATTTATCCCCTGCGAGGTCAGTCTCAGGAGGGTGCCAGCTGGGAAGGTGGGGAACTTGTTCGGTGAAAAGATCCAACAAATATGCAAGTAAATAACTTTATACCTAAAAAAAATTCATTTTCATTTTTCACTCATTGGATGAGACTTGATTAATGCTTTAATTTCAAGGAGGCAAAAACGAGACATTCCCTTCATTGTTACTGCTTGTATACGAGAAGTTGAAAGAAGGGGAATGATGGAAGTTGGCGTGTATCGAGTATCTGGATCGGCTTTGGATCTTGCCAAATTAAGGAAGTCATTTGAAACTAGTAAGTGATTAAAATAGTTGATTCGATTGAAACTCAAATTTTTCACCGAATTTTCCATTTTCAGATTCTTATGAAGCAGAGCAACTATTGAAAGAAGTAGACATACATTCCGTTACAGGAGTGTTGAAATTGTTTTTGAGAGAGTTACCAGAAGCGCTTTTCACGGATCAATTGTATCCTACTCTTTTAGAATCATTCAATCAGAGCAACGGCAATCTTATGAAGAGGACAGAATTGTTGAATGATTGTTTTGAGAAATTACCACAACAAAATAAAGCTACCATTACCTGCATCTTGGAACATCTGATAAGGTGAGTTTTCGTATAATATGATGACAAATTGGTTGAAATTTCGAACCTTCGTATTCGATTTATTTGGTTTTGGTGAATTTGTCAGCCCATCCACTTTTTTGTGGTTGACACATAGTAAATACATTTTTTTCATTATCGGTTTTTAAAGCCAGTACCAAAGATTCATTAATCACTTGTGATTTATAGGCCATTATTCACTGGTACGTTGAACGTTATTCACCGTTAGCCATGTTTTCGGTTTGTCATTGTAAATAAATTTCTATCTTCTTCCGCAATCTTCAGTTGATGTTTTCTATAATCGTCATGCGCAATATTTCTATGAATATTTGCGGCAATTTTTCTCATATATCTTATTCGCAGAGTGCATAAGCATGAAAACGAAAACAAGATGTCACTCCACAATTTGGCAACTGTGTTTGGACCAACTCTACTGCGACCTAGTATCAAAGGAGACAGTTCCAAACACAAAGATATGCCTGCCGCCACTGTTGACGTGATGGCCCAAGCAGGTATTCTCTATTGTTACCTTCAGGGAATGAATAACATGCAGAACAAATGCTGACTGAAACCATTGTCTCTTAGCCCTTCAAAATAATAATGTATTATTATGGACCTTGCTTGTGAAATTAACATATTAAGCATCAAATATACAGTGTTACACATATTGCAATGTAACTTTAGAGCTATGAAAACATTGCGATATGTTTGACCCCCATCGCCACCTAGTTATGTCTGAGCAACTGCCTATAGCGAATTTCCAAAGTAAGTCAATTAACCTACCTGAAATACAAATTTTTGAAGTCATAGAATGAAAAATACGAAAAAAATACTTATTCATGGTGAACTGACGCTTTTCATATATTTATTTTGAATTTTTTGACCTCAACAGTAAAAATCATCGACTCGGAAACTATTGACAGTCCGAATTGGCTGTTTTTCTCAAATAGAAGACTTTTGTCACTGAACGTTTCATTGTTGTAATAATTATCATAACTCTTTGTTAGGAGTGAAAATGAATATTCTTTTGAAAAGAGAATATGGCAGAGATGTTACATCTACATTACAATGTCAATATCGAATTTTTCATAATTTAAAGCAAATAAATGAATGTACTACAGTTTAGATTTCAAAATTGTAGAATTTTCATTAGTAGACATGCCCAATTTGCTCTTCCTAAATCTTAATATACAGATTGCTTACTGTATAGAGGGCACGTTTTGTTTTAATTTCTTCGTTTTTTTTCTCTTGAAAGTTTTTAGGGGTATGCATGTACAACAGTTCTCAAACTGTGGCTACAAGATGAAAGCATCCAGCTCTATTGCTATTATAATAGCATGTTCAGACCGATAAAGGTCATATATAAGTGTAAGTAGAGTTTAATTATGGGTTTTCATCAAGTATCGTCTACCTCTTGAATATTTGAGGAATGGCCAGATATTATTGGCGTGTTCATATATTGCATTGAATATCTAGTCCATAAAAAGTCAACTTGCTGAGCATTTTTATACTAGTTGATAGTACGAAAAATTGTTGAACTTTAAGGTGCTTAATATGTTGATAGAGTGATTCGCATGCGCTTTTTTCCGTGTGTGATTGTTTCTTATTGTGCTTCATATCGACTCCTCTTATGAAGTACGTATTATACTTAATAATTCCGATGAGAAAATAAGAGCCCTTACAACTTTAGCATTCTTCCAGATATTACTCTTTTTAGGTAAGCAATATCACCTCCCCATAAGTTATTACACATGTATTGATATTTCAATTCTGATATATACAATTTGAAATGAGTTGGAAGTTTAAGTTGAAGGAGGTAAAATAAAGTATATTAGTCAGATGAAATTATACTTTTGGATTATTTCTTTGAGTATTATCTTAAGTATTTGTTTCAAGCTGTAAGTTTTTACATTACCAAATTTTTTATAAGTAGGTATTTTTGTATGTATGTATTTGTACTTGAATATTATGTAGTTAAATTATTTTATAACAACTTTAATGTGAATTTGTATATATTTATATATGATCAGAATACAATTTCGAAATATAATTTTTGTTTTATTGGGTTGACCTTTTCCAATTGACAAGTGAACTTTAACGGAAAAACATCTCGTAAAACGAAAACTAAAATAATCAGAGGATGGAAAGAAACAATATGGCATATGGAAGTTGGAGGTTTGTAATGAAGTTCCATTTTTTTCTACGAAACCCTCATTTTAAAATGATGAAATCGAGAAAACGTTGTTAAAAAAAATGGCGCCCGAGCAGGGACGTTTCCTCGGGGTATCTCGAGCGCCAGCTATTCTTTGGAGGGGAAAATAGCAAACATAACCTGATGGCCTCGAGTCAAAGACAAGGTTTCGTATTGTCTGGGTTATTATAAAAAAAGTATATCATTATCATTAGGGACAACCAGTGAAAGACAAAATCATAGTTCATTAAATTTATTCGTTGACTCGCAAAAAAAAACACAACAGGCACTATTATAAAATCACGAAATACAATGGGCGTAAAAGAACAGTACATAATACGAATAGCAATTAAAAGAAGGTGGTTAATCGGAGGAAAGAAAAAGGGGGGATCCGATCTCAAACGCGCCACGGGTGTTACATATTTGTTCGCCAGCTAGAACTAAGAGACCCTTAACAGGCAATGGAGTCGGTGCTCAGTTTCAAAACTACGGGATTACAGGTTGGGTAGGAAATAAAACACTGCGTTGGGAAACAGCTCTCTACTCTGATTTCTGCTTCCAACGGGTTTACACGCCGGCCAGAATTCTAACTTCCAGTGGAAAGAAACCAAAAAGGATGAGGGAAAAGGGTGCACAATTGTTCACCACTGTAGTTTCTGTTTCCAACGGGTTTGCACTCCAGCCAGAAAGTGGTAGAACTAAGTAGGATAAGGGATTGAAACTGAGGTTCCTAAGTAAAACTACGGAGTGCTGTCTTACCTCTGGACTCGGTCTAAGTTAGTTTTCCAGCTGCTTCTAACTACTTGTTGAGCAGTGGCGAACCTTGACTTAAACGCTAAAGAAAATGAGAAAAACCTGGCTACAAGCCCTATCTCTACAAGTACTTTGAATAGAATCATTCGGACGAAAGGCGAATGAGGAAACTATCCATTTTTGTACCCACCGGTGGGGGGTGGAAACGGAATGTCTCTCATGTGCCGAAAATCGATCAAATTCGCGTTGATGAAAATGTCTTGACTCTGACTTATCGGTACTAGCGAACAGCGAATGGATTGGAATGAAGTTTATTATGGCGTTTAGGCCCATTAATGCGAGGGTTAGGAAGAATTGTTACATTAATCATTTACGTAGGCTCGATTAACTCATATAATCGTGTTCGTGACAAGTGACATCTGTCACTAAAATAGATATACAGACTATACGAGTCCCTTGGAATGAATTCAGTAAATCAAAGACATGTTTTTGTAGTAAATATTCTTGGATAGTTCGATTGCCATTTTAAATTGCGCCTTTTATGTGAGAAAATGTTTCACAGCGTATCCGAAATCTGGGATATGATCATCGATAATTTTTTTAAATAGCAATCCTAATTTTTTCATGACCATTATTTAAGGGTTTCTCGATCGCCAGCTATTATTTGAAGGGATTATAGCAAACCTCAGCAGGGATAGGGTTCGAGCGAGACGACACAGAAACACGACGGTTCACCTCTGAGTGCTTTCTGCTCCCCCCGGGTTTTCACACCAGGAAATCGTACTAATAGTAGGGGTGGATCACTGGCAAGTTACCCCTGAGTACTTTCTGTTCCCAGCGTATTTTCAATCCAGCAGAGAATTGTACTAACAGTAGGATGGGTAAAGGTGGAAGCTGGGGTTCCCAGATAATAGTGCTGTCTACTTCAGCGCCGGAACTTAAAAAAAAAGCTGAGAAAGAAAACACGATGGCTACAAGCCCATCTCTACACGTACTTTGAAGAGAAGTACTCCTGTCTGAAAGGGCAAAATGTTAATCTCAAATCTATGAATGAATGAATCTACCGAAAATCGGTTAAATTCACGTCGATGAAAATGTCTCGATTCTTGCTTATCGGTGCAAGCAGAAAAAACTCGGTTTTCTTCAAATTCAGGATGTTTAACATCGTTTTACATAATTGAAAAAGAGATAAAAAAGGTCCAGAATGTTTTGGAACGATGTCGGAATCCTGCATTTAAATTAAAAGTATGCCAATTAAAAATCAAAAAGAAAAAAATCTGAAATGAGGGTGCATTTTTGTAACTTCATTACTGTTTTTTCACTCATTTTTTGCAGGTAAGTAGTTCCATAAATCTAGTTCACTAATTTCAAGTACTATATTGTGTTCAAGGAGTGGAAAGGTGGAAAAAAATTATTGAAACTTCAATTTACCATTATTTATTCATACTATGCAGACAAAAATTAATAAAGTGCATAATTAATTAAAATGAGTTGACTAAAGGCTTTCATTTCAAAGAAATCATATGAGAAATTACGAGTTCAAATAAAATTTGCGAGCAACTGGTGTGGTGTAAAATAGGTTGTCCCATTGTCTATATAGTAGCCCGTCTATAAGAGTAGCACAATGAATATTTATTGTATACTAAGGGACTATTCCGAATATAACACTGTTAATAATAAGTCAGTGTTATATTTGGCCCTAACATCAATAATTATCCTAAATATTTTCACAGTACACATTAAATTAAAGCATTCTTTTTGGATCTCAATTGGAAAATACATAAGTATACACTTCTTGTCCCTATGTGCCCAGAGTTGATTTTATTTATGCTCTATTGCACTATATGTTCAACATTAGTTCAAGAAATTTCGAGTCAATCTCAAACAGTTATATTTATGAACAATTAGATAAAGTCCAGTAGAAATTTATAAGGACAAAGAATGTAAAATCTGTACACAAAAACAACAAATTTTTTAGTTCTCTTTTTAAATTCACAATAGATATGAAAAACATGCCATTCAGGGTAATACCATTTCTAAACACATTAAAATGTACAATTTTGTAAAAATCTAGTATTTCGAATGACATAAGTGGTCATAGCATGAAAGGCACTTACTACTCTTTTTGAACACATTTAAGCCTAGTTGAAATCAAAAGAAAATCGAACCGAATTACACCATTACAATGCTACATAGGAAATTTTAATTTTTACCAAACTTTACATCTATAAAATTTTATATTATCCTTCAAAATTAGTAAATGTCGCATTGTATCGGTATAATCTCAGTCCCAACTAAATCAAATCATAAAAATAGTATTTTCGAGATTTTTCCAAATGTCCAAAAATAACTCGAAAAAAAATCAAAATTCGAAGGCCACTTTTGAAAATATTTATCACGTCTGAACATTCATGAAGTCAAACAATGTGGTAGACCCATAAATGGCAGGAAGGCAATATAATTCCATTTACGTTTTTTTCCTCAATAATCGTGATTTTTTACATTTATACGAGATATATAAATTTTGTACATTATCATTCTACGATCTAAACAAATCACAAAAATATCTTTCTTGGCTCATTGGGTTCATCTAGAAGACTATGTGGAAAAGATAAATTTTAAATCGAAGTTAGCAAAGTATAACAAGAAGAGTGAAAATGAACCATTATTGATGATAAGCATAATAATGGTTGCATTGAGTAGACATACACCCTCTTCTTGACAAAAATTCTGAAAAATAGAACGGAAAATTATTGATGATAGAAAAAAAAAACAAAAACTGAACTTCTGGCTTCTGCACGATATAAATTTCTCGATCAACGGAATATTTCAGTAAATTTCAGATGAATTACACCCACGAGATGTTATATCCTAAACAATTGAAGAATCCGTATAAAACAAATACAATGAAGAAAAAGAAATGTGCTACTAAAAAGATTCAGGAGGATACTGAGTTTAGTTTTATTTTCATGAAAACAATGGATCTATTTTTAATTAATTGTTCCATGAGGTTGCACTAAATTCTGATACATACACAACATTTATACTCACTATTTGAATAACTGTAGCTACTTGTATTTTGATAATTAATACATACTTACATTTTGTTTGGCATTTCTGTACTATTAAGATTTTATACCAACTAAAACTATAGCAATAAAGTTGACCATATATTTCAATTACATATTCCAAAATAACAAAATAAACAAAAACAAAAAAAAAACAAGACAAAATAATAAAAATAGAGTGCAAGAAATACTATATGGAAGCCACTGAATTTAATTTTTTGTTTTCTTATCGCCAAAATATGAGGAGAGAAATTATCGATTGATTTAATGATGAAATAGGAAAGATATGTTAATTTTGATGTTGTGAATAAATTCAATTATTCTCCAATAATAAAGTTTTTAAAATCGCACTGAAAGATATGATCAAAACTATTGTATATCTGCGGCTGTCAGGGAAAACTTGTGAAACAATTTTTGATTATTCTGTATCATTAGTTACATTGGAATATAATATTGAGTTAATATTAACTCAGCTTCATGGCATAACTAACTTATAAATCTATGTATTTTATTCATATTGTACACATTATTTTTTATACATAAATAAATAAATAAAGAAAACCAGTTGACCTATGAAATACTGATAATCACTGACCATAAAACAGAACAAGAAAGAAAACATTATTGCACCAATAAAAGAAAAGAGTGGTAAAATGTTTGGGTTTGTTAAATGGAAAAATCATTCTGCTATAACAAAATAATAATTTTTCAACTCCCCTTCGAAGGGACAGTCGAAATTTTCCATTTTACAACACAAATTGAAAAAAGATATTCTACAGTTTGCATCAGCTCCATAATAAGAATTTTGTTACAAATGCAAAAAAGTTGCTGAAAATTAACAACAATATATAAATCTTTTTTAGAGGTATTGTCAGGAAATTTCATGTTCAGAATAAATCGCAGACGCGTATGCAAACTGCAGAATATTATGCAAGATTTAAGCATCATAAAAAAATCGAGGACCACTCTCATTCAAACATATATAGGTTCTATCCGAGGCAGATTGTCGATAAGCGAATGTGGGAATGTCATCGAACGTATAATTTGTTCCAAAGGTATATTCTAACGCGAAAAATTCACTTCAATTTTGAATTTCAGAGAACAGTATACATATATAACAGTCTTTTAATAAACTGGCCGAAACTTTGGCTTAATTTTTAATAAATTTATATAAAATAGTCCAATAATAAAATTTTTCAAGGTAAGAAACAATAATTTTTCCCCGTCAACAAACCGACTTCACAAGAGCAGACATCTGGGAGTGCAGAAAAAATTTATCCATATATTCCAATCAATTGGCCAATAATTCTCATTACTGGTAATTTGTCGAATGTGATTATTCTCTATGTGAAATGTAACTTAAACCTAATTCTCTAGTTTTAATTTGGAATTGGCAAGATGATATATCTACAGGGTGACAATTTAAAAACTTGCTTGGACAATTATGTCTCGACATAATTTGAGCAGAATTCTCCTCAACCCTGTGTGTAGGGGCTATCATCCCTAAATTCTTAAAAGGGAATAGGGGTGCGGTTTACCTCAATTAAAAGATCACTTGCCCCTCTACATGAATACTGTGGTTTGCAAATTTTTATTGATTCCTTGAAGCAGTTACGTGAGGTGACAATTTGAAATTTGCCAGGCTGATAGGGAATACTCCTTCTGATGAAATTAAGTATTCAAATGAAAAATAAAAATGGGTGTTTAAAATTTAAAGCGTTTCGTTTCTATTGCACAAGTTGGCAACAACGACTGAGATATGTGTTGATAATAAAGGACAACAAATACACTATCTTGATGAGATAGACAAAGATGGCTGTCAAAGTCTGCGACGAACGAGGAAGGTCGTAAAGTTTTATGGGATTTTTATAGCTCGTTGCTGTTCAGGCTCGCCAGTGAGTACGCGCCTTATGATGGCTGTAAATCAACAGCTGTTATTTTATAAACAAGCCATTTTATTTTATAGTAGGCGCTGTTGCCAAATCGTAAACTAGAAACGAAGCGATTTTAATTTTAAAACCTCATATTTGAAGAATGATTTTGAATAGTTTCCGCGGTGCATTTGAAAAATTCATGAATGAAACTCATAATTATGCAGTTTAAACTTGTATATGCTGTGATAACCCAAATTGGGGACAAATTTTCAAAGAAAAAGCCGGGACGGTCAATTTTTAAAGGGAGGGGACATATTTTAAGCAAAATTGTAAACCGAAATCTCCTAAAACCTAGGTGTAGGGGCCATCACCCCTAAATTCTTCATAGGGAATAGACTAGAGCTAAACCTCAATTGGAAGACTATATGTCCCTCTACCTACATAATACTATTGTCTTCCAATTGAGGTATAGCTCACTCTCTATCCCCTATTAAGAATTTAGGGGTGACAACCCCTACACCTAAGATTGAGGAGATTTTGGCTTACAATTCTGCTAGAAATATGCCCCCCTCCGAATAAATATTGACCTGTTTCGGCATTTTCTCTGAAAACATCCTTGTCGAGACATAATTTGCCTGGCAAGTTTTCAAATTGTCACCTCCTGTAACTACTTCAAGGAATTAATAAAAATTTGCAAAGCATAGTATTCATGTAGAGAGTCAAGTGATCTTTTAATTGAGGTATAGCTCTCCCCCTATTCCCTATTAAGAATTTAGGGGCGATAGCCCCTACACCTAGGGTTGAGGAGATTTCGGCTTACAATTCTGCTCAAAATATGCCCCCCTCCCTTTAAAAATTGACCTGTTCCGGCATTTTCTCTGAAAACATCCTTGTCGAGACATAATTGGCCTGGCAAGTTTTTAAATTGTCTTCTTGCAGTTTGCGATACCTAAATGGAATTTAATTTATCATAACACTAAATCCAAGATTGTTTCCATTAAAGATAAAGGGGATCAATTTTCATCGTCCCAGAAATCTGTCTTTGTTTTGCAGTCATTGTCCTGGGGGAGAATTAGATGCGCCTTATTTTACAATCAACTGTTTTAACTAATGAGAATTTATCACATTGTACTCGATCATGGTACTCTCTCATTCGCCTCGACAGTCCGTCATCGGTTCCAGTTTGATAGGCATGGACTCTCTCGTGTTGGGGGTGGAAGAATTGATCGGTTTCACCAGATCGTTAATATCTTCTTGGAAGAGATTTTCAGGTCTCGGAGACGAGTACGGCCGCGAGGATTTGTACGTCATACCCGTCGCACTGGTAGTGTTCATATTGTGGGACAGAGATAAGTTCATGGTCTGCTCCATGGAACTGGGAACTGTTAGGCCGAGCGGGGAAGAGATGGGACTTTCTAGTGCCGATTCCGACGGGCTTATCCTAAGGTCTTGTATGCAACCGGCGGGGCTGCTTATACTACGCAGAGAGGTTATGTGGCTCATATTGGGCATCATACCCATTGGAAGCGAACCGTTATTTTGCATGTTGCCGCAAGCGTTGCCGAATGCGAGAGAGTTCACCAGACTCGCTACGGGGTTTGTTTCGTGGGCAGAACTTTGATTAGCCGCCGCTACCATGCTGCACATCTGCTGTCGTAAACCTTGCGCTACTGCGGCAACGGCTGCTGCGGCCGCAGCTGGGGATACGTTCGGATCCGAAGCATCGTTGCAGGTTGTGTTTGGGAAGTTTTGGATATTAGCTGTGGTACCAGTGTTCACTCCGGATGTGTTGACACTGCTTACCGAATCCTGAAAAAGTATTTGTAGCAACATTACAAAGAGGTTCTGAAAATTCTCTGACTTATACATAGGTAATTACCAACACGTTGCTAGAGGGAGAGACTGACGCGAAAAATAAATCTAATCTTATTCTTTTCTTAGTTTGATGTGGTTGAAAATGCAATTGTGGTTGAAATAATTTGTGAAAAAGGCGTTTTATTTGTGGAAAATATGGACGTTTCCTTTCATGAGTAGTTGATGATATAAAATTAAATAACTTCATGCTTGATGAAAGTAGTTGCAGAAGCATTTTTTAAGGCAGAATCAGTTAGCTTCTCGATGCTTGCGGGGGGGTGCGTCAATGGCGCTCACCAAAGTAGAGTAACACTGACATGGCACATACACGACAAAGGCGATGAAAAATAATAATTGAAACTTCACTCAGATGTGCGATATCTGAAAATTTCGAATCGCTTTTGTCATGTATGTGCCATGTCAGTGCTACGCTACTTTGGTGGCCGCTCCCACTTAGCCGAGCTTGGCGCGAGCAACCCACATACAGTCTTCAATTCAATTCAATTTCTTCAAGGAATATCTTTTAATTTGAATGTTAGAAGAAGAACTTCGATCAATGAACGTTGTATTTCTTGTATTCCTTATAAATAATGTTTCAACTCACATGAATTCTGGGATAATGAATTTGTTGTTCTTCTTTGATATGGTGGGAGTCTCTGAAAACAACTGCTCTTATAACACCTCTTATGTGCTCATCCGGCCAGATCCCGAGGAGGATGCGCTGAGGTCGGCCACGACCCTTGGGCCTGAGATCTGGAAGGAGAAGGTTACTATGAATTATTGCCGAATCGCCAAGCATGAAACTAGTTCATAAAAAATTATTAATTTTCTCAATTATTATTTTATTTGTTCCATTGTTGTTGTTCCATTTCTGAAAATAACCTAATTTTGTTATTCAATTAAAAAAATATGTAGTCCATGAAGTCTGATGTTCTATGTGATGTGCAGAATGTCTCAATACCTAACTGGCTGATTCCATGAAATTTTGGTAGTTTTCATATTGTGGTCCAGAGATAGTCAAACATGTTACAATAGTATATAACATTACTAGCAAGGTAAGAGCGAATGGAGGATATAACCTCCTTGAGCCAGTAAAACCCGTTACCTTGCGTGTATTGTTTTATATTTTATTTGTTTCTCATTTGTAAAAAGGTTAGATAAATTCCAAAAAAATCTCAATAATTTGTCGCAAATGTCGTAAGCTATGGAATCATTGCCATGAACATGTCTGTTTATTTTTCTTTAAATTTGTTTTGGCGAAAGCGAAAATGAATGTACCAAAAGAAATTATTATTGGCAGCCAGCAGTGTAACTTCAAGTTTATTACCTGCAAAATCAGCTTCAAGGTACGAGCGAGAATACGACGACTTCAAAAAGTGGCAAAACAAAAATAGTATGATTGGGGTAACTGAAGATGTTTTGTTGATCTACTTGAATCAACTATCAGCTAGATTCAGCCCTAATACTTTATGGGCAAAATGGTCTATGCTGAAAAGCTGCTTGGAAATGAAAGAAGATGCCCCTGTTCGTAGGTTTGTTTCCCTTAAAAAATTTATTGAAAAATATGACGTTTAGTTGTCATTTGCAGATTTCGAAAGGTAATAGCGTTTCTGAAACGAAAAAATGAGCGTTATACGCCAAAAAAGGCCAAGGTATTAAGTAAAGAAGAGGCTGAACAATTTCTTTTACATGCTCCTGATGACCAGTGGTTGCTGGCGAAAATTGTAACAATATTTGGGATTTTTGGATGTTGTCGATGTGACGAAGTTCTCTCCTTAAACATGAATGATGTAGAAGATATGGGAAAATACGTTATTGTGACATTGCGGCGAACAAAAAATTTAACAAGAAGAAGATTCACCATAACTGACGATGGCTGCAGCTTCAAGCCCTGCATGTTATACAGAAAATATGTAAATCTTCGGCCTCCTGGAACAGAAAGCCTAAGATTTTTTTTTGACATACCGACATGGAAAGTGCATTTCCCTTAATGCTGGCCAGCACACTATTGGTGGTGTCCCAAAGCAAATAGCGAAATATTTAGGTTTAAAAGACCCAGAGTTATACACCGGCCACTCTTTTCGCAGAACTGGAGCCACTATGGTTGCGGATTCGGGTGGAGATATTTTAGCACTAAAGCGTGCAGGAGGGTGGAAGAGTACCGAAATTGCGATGAGTTATGTCGATGATTCGGTCAACAAAAAAATCGAAATGTCTAGCAAATTATTTGGTAGTAAGGAGAGTAAAAATGTTCTGCAGTCCTCGAGTTCAGCAGTTTCTGAGTCAACAGATGGTTCATCATCATCAGTATCAACTCTTTCATCATAAAAAATCTGTGTTACTGGAAATAACAATTGTACCATGATTTTCAACATATATGACGATAAAACAAAATTTTCTAATGTAAATAATACTACATACTAACTTGTAAAAATTTTGCAAGTTAACTGCCAGTTTTACAAGTTAGTGACTTGATAAAATAAACTTTCTTGATTAATATTGTGTTTTTGGAAACTGACGTTTACAAATGAGAAACAAATAAATTTTATTATACTTTTTGATGTTTTTCTTATATGTATATGTTCATTCCGTCACCATTATAAATAATGAAAATACATTCACTCATTTAGTGGAGTTTGAGTGATTATCGATGAAGAAATTAGTCAGATATACTCCTACATAAAAATTGATCAGATAACTATTACCTGATCCACCATCTGCAGAGGGTCCCAACATGTTGTGAACTCGATTAGCGTAAAGCACAAAAGTAGGATAGGGAATGTCGTATTTTCTAGCGGCCTGCGAGAGCGATAAACCTTCCTTCAACACGGAGAAAATTGCCTCGGCCATCGTTTCTGGTCTCCAGGATTTCAAAGGTCCCCTTTCCCTGAAGCGTAAGTGATGAACAAGACTCTGATTTGTGTTCCAGCACTTTTGCCACATGGATTGCAATTGGTACTGGTAGCTATCTGCTGAAATGAAGAAAATTACTTATTAGTAACTAGCGAGTTTTCCGCGGAAAATTAAGAAACAAGCAAGCAAACAACATTTATCTTTCAAACGGTTACTGGTGCTTTTCGGGATACCTAGTGGTTACCACTCGACTGCTTTGGGCTTCTCGTGGACTGTAACACAAAAAATAATCAATTTTCTCAAATAATATTCAACATTTTGTATCTCCCTATAAACAACAGATGATTTCATGTCGACAGAACAGATCGGTTTTTTCTTCACTGTCTAACTTGTTACTCTTTTCTGTGAGGAAGACTTACTTCAATTTCTTTGCTTTCTCTGATCAATTTCGAGAAAAGTGGAAGCAGAGCTTGAAACTCAGATAATTATTTCAAGCATATAGATAGAGCAACTGAAGAAAGATTGTTGTTTTTTTGGAATTTGTTGAGATGCTATTTGAAAATATCAGTTCAGACACAGGTTTGGGATAAAGTATGTAACCAAATAAATATCTTGCGTTATGAGTCATTGTTCTTGCCTGCAAAGTACCTATATTTATATCGTCCTCCACGTTTCAGATATTATTACTGGTTCCATATTTTATCTAATTCTGTATAATTGTTATTTTCCCAAAAAAAAATAACAAGTGCTCAAAACATGTCGACGTTTTGAAGGTAGAGATTCTTGATTTGAAAGTAGTGCTCAACCAGAAAACTAGTACCACGTGGTTCCCAGATTGAAAATAGTCTATAGCAAATGTGAGTTAAAGTTAAATAAAGTGTTTGTAAATTCAGTTACTATATATAAGTTGTTTTATTTTCATTAATCAAAAAAATCGAACGACATTAGAATAATACGAAAATTAATTGAAAAGATAACTGGAGACCTTAACTTCCATTGAAAAAAATTTTTTTGTGAAGTTTAGGTGCTTCCCCACCAAAACTGTGGTGAAAATGGTGAAAATTGCTGAGAAAAACTTGCTGAAATTTCAGTATGCTTGAATCAACCCACAGAATATTCCCACTCGCTGAGCATTACTTTCAAACTTAGATCATCAACTTGAGGTGCTCTTTCAAAGAACGCAATCGATAACTAACCAAGAACATCTTTTTACATTTGCATCTCAACAAGTTCATATACAGCGTGTTTTCAAAAATGAGGTTTTTTTGACAGAAGGTAGAAGTCATCAAAATAAGTCATTTAACCGAAAATTGGCTGCATAAAATATTCAAGATGGCTGAGCTACAACCCCTAGAGTTTCGACTAAATTTCATTAAATTTCGAGTACAGGACTGTGGAAGGTGACTCTGACATATGAAAAACGAAACAAAACATAAACATATGGCTGATGGCAAATTAATGGGTACATCTGAGTCTATCTGATTAGTTGCATTAGGTCACTTGAAAAAATTGATTTATTGTGCTATTTGGGGTGAAAAGAATTTGACTGTGCTTACTTTGACAAGTGCTATTATTTACCATTGCATTGAGATAATTCGCATTGCCATTTCGAAAGTTTTGTACAGATGAAACGCCTTATTTAGACCAGTTCTACCTTCTGTTAAAAAAAAGCCTCACCCCACCTTTGATACACCTATCTTCGACAGTTTTTGTGTAATCTTTCCCAGATTCTACTCTATATCGATCAGCATTGTACAAAATATTTGTGTGATATATTCCAGAAGTTTCTTAAAACCACTTTTCAAAGATGTGAGGGGTTCTAATTGAATTGCTAATATTGTAAAGATTGTTTCAATAAGAGTGCAAGATTCAGACTATTCAGAGGTTTTAAAACATGATTATCAACAGCAGCAACTTGATGCTATTTGGCTTATGTCGTAGACATTTGACGTCACTTGGGATGTGCACTCCCACGTCAGATCAATTTGAACGCTTCTGCGCAAAATCCTAGGTTAGATTTTTGAATCATGCGTATTACGTCAGAGCAATCTGTATGCACGTTTACACTTCATATTCACTGCCATATTATGTCACCTATAGATCGGTAAGAACAAAGTCAATGTGGAATTTCTAGCAATTCAAATCTTGCGCTCTTAATGAAACATCCTTTATAACTGAGGAGGTACTTCAAACAAGATTCAAAGAGTTTGAAGTTTAATCGAAACTTGCTATTCTGGTGCAATCATGGTGCAAAAACAATTGGCAATAATTTGGTAAAATCGGAACAAATATTTATTGAATTTTCTTAATATTACATATCTTCATTAAAATGGATAACTACAAGGAAGTTTTCGAAAGCCTTCACTTTATCACAAATCAGAAAGGTATAAAAATTGATTGCTCTGTTATTGCTATTTATAATTACGAAAATCATAATATATTTTCTAGGACATAATCGATAAAGGCAAATGAATTTGAAAGTTCATTATATTCTACAATAAATGAACATTATAATGGATTTTTGATGCTATCGATAATAATTCAGTTACCTGAAATTTAATCATCGAGTTAATTATTGATAAAAACAAGGGCGACCATCAATACATATCCAGCTACAATCTAACAAAATTAAGTTAAAAGTTACATTGAAGATGAACTTCTCACCACACAAAAATGATGCCTTCAAGCAGCCTTTTCAAGTGTTACTTATTAGAATTCACTTGGAAATCGTTTTATGAAATTTAACAAATTCAACAAGATTATTTTCTGGCATACATCAACAATAAACTCTGAATAAAGGCACTTAGCTTTCTGAACAAGATCGGAATAACGTTATCCTAAATCTATTCCTTAAATCACATCTTTCAATGGAATCGTACTAAAAGCAAACTATGTACATCTTGGAATATCAAAATAAAGAATTGAAGGGATTCGAACAAAACACATTTTCTCAAATCTAATTATACACAGAAATAAAACGAAATTATCTCTCTTACTTCATAAAAAAGAATATGGCAATTATAATACAATGATGAGGTTTTAAACTCGGAAGTAATATGAGGTCATAGTATGAATAAGACGCTGGAAAAATAGATGATATATCTGGAACAATGCATGGGATTTTAACGATCATAATGTTTTTATCGAAAGTAAAAGCGAAATATGTAATTCTACTCAAGTTTTTGCGCATTGCAAATTGTTTGTCGACTTCGAGGATTTTCTTTTAATTGATGCAGGGCAGAGTTGAAAGAAATCGAGTATATGGTTAATGTCTGACGCGAATACTCATTCATTGAAACCCTCAGACTTTGACAGAAAAATTGAATATCTTTGAAACTTTATGGCGCAGAAAAAATACCGTAAAATTCAATAGAGACTTTGCCAAAAATGTCGAGAAATAAGTGGGTGAAAGTGTTTGAAATTAATTTCGTATTATTTCAGTAATATCATTTCGTTCAGTCTCATGAAAATAATTTCAGTTCCAGTCATACTTCCCATTTCCAAATGGGTTTATTATCGGCCAATCGAATAATGTCCCTATTTAACTTTCTGCAACTATTGTATTTCCAATTGTCAGGATCAAACGACAGGATTATTGGCCGTAATATAACGACAACACGCAAATAAATTCATAAATGATGTATCCCGATGAGAGAATTACAAGTATTTGATGAATATCGAACATATTGATAATGATTCAATGAATGAGCATCCGGATGTTTGGGAAAATTCATTGGCTTTTATATTTTACCGAATATCACATGCGAAACATGGACCAATTGACTGATTCATCGTTCGTCCATATAAAAGCATTTTGCGAACGCGAAATCATCAAGTGTTTTATTATTTTACGCAATTTTAATTTCCGTTATTTAATAAATGGATCAGTGATTACTGCGGCTTCAAACTACCAATTGATTGTTCAAACAAAAAAGCGAACATGTGGAGTTCTATCGGTGGAGGGATTCGCGTTTTTTTTTTTGCGAAAATTAAGTTATTGAATTGTTTATTGGGCCCATTTGAATGATTGAACATTTTCATGTAGCTTGTTGAGCAAGCCATTCGTTGGCTGATTTGAATAATAAAATTATGACTTTGAAATCAGCAAAATTATATTATTCAGCCCTAAATCCAATTCTGGCAAAAATCAAAAATAAAACGAATAGAACTGAAATCGATTTTGGCGATAAATATAAATGAGGGTTCAGAGTGTAACTTTTTTCCAGCGCCTTATGAATGCAAAGATCAGAAGAACAGTTACATAATAAACAAATATCAAAATTATCCTATCCTTTCCTCTGGGGTATTGCTATATATGCGATAATAAAATATCAATAGTTGAATTTCAAATTATTCAACTTGTCAGAAGTCTATTATTTTAAGTTAATTTTCCATCAGTTAATCACAGGAATAAGGCAATTTCATTTCCAGGAAAACGATTCTTGTTTCACCTCTCAATTTTTTTTTACTGTAGGAATGCATTATTTACCAGATCCTACATATGTAGTAACAATCGAAATAAAACATTAATGGAATGCTAAAAATATTGCTTATATACTAGGAGTTAAGCAAATATCAAATTTGAAACAATTTCATAAAGATAATATTAAATTTAACGAGTTGCGAAAGACATTAACATTCTCATGTCTTTGTAGTTGAAAAATGAGCAATTTTCAAACTTATTGTATCCCAGTGGAAGTATTTTCGTACAAGGTGGTTGAGTTGATATTTGAAATAAGGTTATTATATGATAACGTCGAAAATTGACAACCATCAAGAACAAATAATTAAAAAATGAGTAATTGTATAAATACATATACAAGATTAGAAATTTTTCAACTTTTAGTTGAAAATTGATGGTCATTCACCAGAAAAATAAATGAAATTTGGCATTCTTTTCATTCCAGTCAAAAAAATTTTATTCCTCCAACTATAGATTGTGTAACTAAAGTACCAATGGAAAAACTAATGAACAAAGGCATGGGGAGTTGTTACGGAAAAATCATTACTACAAAAAAAATTTCGTGCGAATTTTACTGGTTTTTAAAATTAAATTGTATAAAGACGATTTCCGACCAATATTTTTTATTTTAACTTCCGGTTTTCCCAAAAACGCAAAATTTTGAATGTAATTGATCTATATAAAAGTACCATTATATTCATATATATACAGGCTGGGCAAAATTTGTTGTCTATTGAGGGGATCTCGAGAACTCTAAGAGCTAGATGACACATTTCCGAGCTTTTTTTCAGAGAAACAGAAAATGGTGAAAACCGTAGCCTCCTACGATTCTTCGGTTGTGAATTATTAGCTAAAAATTTAGATTTTGACAATTTCGAAAAGTTGTCATAACTTTTTTGTCTTTGAAGTTACAGATCTGCAACTTGGACCTTCTATAGGCACTTTTTCAATTAGAATCCACTGACAAGCTGAAAATATTTTTTCATTTCGAACATTTAGTTTTTTCAAATACAAACTTTTATTGAAATTTTTATTTTTGAATTGGAAAAAATCTTTTGTCAGTAGATTCTACGTATAAAAGTTCCAAAGAAGGTTTAAGTTTCACATCTGTAACTTCAAAGATAAAAAAGTTACGAGAACTTTTCGAAATCGTCAAAATCTCAATTTTCGCTAATAACTCAAAAACGAAGAATCTTAGGAGGCTACGGTTTTCACCATTCTCTGTTTCTCTGAAAAAGAGCTAGAAAATGTGTCATCCGTTTTCTCCTAGCTCTCATAGTTCTCGAGATCCCCTCAGAAGACAACGAATTTTGATCATCCTGTACATATTTGAATCGAGAGTTGATTAAGCATTCAGAAAATATGAGCAGAATTGTTCAAACTATATTGTGTCATTCTCGGGAAACTGGAAGTTAAAATGAAAGAATTAACAGTCAGAAATTGTCTCTATGTCTTCAGTATATTTGCTGGACCACAAATATTTCAGGTAGGGAGGTAGTAGCTGTTCATGGAAGCATATCAAATTTCAAGATTCTGACCCAAAAGGAAGTTAAAAAATTTCTAATGCACCACCAACGTTATAGACACCCCTGTTACTCAGTGTTCACAGAACGAACATCTTAAATGAAATTAACCTCAAGAATAAAATAAACCATGAATTTTCGAAACGAGGAATGTTTTCTTAAGCGTAATAAACAGCCAATTCGAATAATATCTCTATCTTACGGTTTGATAACGTAATTAAAATTCATTTCCACGATGAAAACTATAAGGAATTTCTACTTATGCTGTTTTCGTAGTGTAAAGATACGATGCTGTGCTTTTTACAGAACGCCCACCACCATCTGAACCCCG